>NW_006922227.1:208676-238077 GCF_000298275.1 Orycteropus afer afer | reverse complement strand
AAAGCCACAGAAAAAACTGGAGAAGATTTGTTGGAAGAGAATTTTCCTGGTATGATGAAAGATGAGAATATATCCATTCAGGAAGTCCAACAAACCCCAAAAAGGATAGACCCCAAAAGAAAATCACCAAGACATATCATCACCAAACTCATCAAAACCAAAAACAAAGAATCCTGAAAGCAGCATAGGAAAAACTAAAAGTTACCTACAAGGGACAACCAATAAGACTAAGCTTGGATTTCTCAGCAGAAACCATGCAGGCAAGGAGGCAATGGGATGGTAAATATATAAAACCCTGAAAGAGAAAAATTCCAACCAAGAATTATATACCCAGAAAAATTGTCCTTCAAATATAATAGTGAAATTAGGACATTCCCATTCAAGCAGAAATTAGGAAAAAAAAATGTAAAACCAGACCCACCTTATAAGAGATGCTAAAGGAAGTCCTTTGGACAGAGAACCAGCAACAGCAAGCAACAATTGACCATTAATGCACATGATGACATAATTGAGAAACCAACCCATTTATGGAAGTATCCAAAGTAAATATGACTACAAGATTGGAAACAAGGAACCAGAGACATCAGTTGACAAATGAAGACAACTAATAAACCAAAAAGAAGGAAAAAATTGTGTAGTTACAGAACTTCTAAATGGTAGGGAAGTCAAGACAACAGCAAGATAGAACTGACTGTTCTAAACTTAGGGAGAAAATTATAAATCACAGATTAACATCAAAGAAAAAACAATAAACCTACACATCAAAATAAAAAAGAAGACCAGCACAAATATGTAGCAAATACTAAAGCAACAATAAAGGAAGTGATAACATGATTCATAAACAAAACAAGCTCAGCACAGAAAATTATATGGAACAAAGAAATCAGCAACACCATGAAAGCACATAACAAAGTGACAGCAACAAATTCATCCTCCTCAGTAATTACATATCTGACAAGGGACTTATCTCTAAAATGTGTAGAAAACTCTAATACCTCAACAACAAAAAGATTAACAATGAAAATGAAAAATGGGCATAAGACATGAATAGACACTTCACCAAAGAGGATATTCAGGCGGCCAGCAAATACATGAAGAAATGCTCACAATCATTATCCATCAAGAGATGTAAATCAAAACAACAATAAAATACCATCTCATCCCAGCACTAATGGCAAAGTTCAACAAGACAGGAAATAACAAATACTAGTGAGGATGTAAAGAGACTGAGACGCTTATACACTGCTGGTGGGACTATAAAATGATACAACTGTGGAAAGCAGTATGATGATTCCTTAAAATCTGGAATTAGAAATACCATTTGACCCAGCAATCCCATTACTAGGTATATATCCTAAAGAAGTGAGAGCCAAGACAAGAACAGATATATGCATACCCATGTTCATTGCAGCACTATTTACAATAGCAAAAAGATGGAAACACCCTATATGCCCATCAACAGAAGAATGGATAACCGAACTATAGTTCATACACACAATAGTTACTATGCAACACTAAAGAATAATGTAGAATCTATAAAACACCACATAACATGGATGAACTTGTAGTACATTATGCTGAGTGAAATAAGTCAATCATAGAAGGACAAATATTGCATTAGTTCATTATTGTAAAAAGTCAAGGAAAGGTTTATAGATGGAAGGGAACTTTGTTTGTTGTTTACCAGAGATGGGAAGTGTGGGGAGGGAACACTGCAAAAAAAAAAAAAAAAAGCATTGATCCATGTCACTTTAGTTTAGTCTATTTCACTGTACATAAATTATATTTCAATAAAATTGATTTAAAACAACCAACCAACCATAATTTGAGTTTTATTATCAGCATGGTAGGAAACCCTTAAAGAGTTTTAAGCAAGAGATTGCCATATCAGATTTCAATGAAATGGTATGGTGAATAAAATGAAGCTGAGAAAGAATTAGGTGGAAGAACAATTAAGAGACTATTGCAGATAAAAGAAAAGATTAAGACTTGAACTAGAAGACTAGTAGTAGAGGTAGACATGAGGGATTGGATTTGGAATACATTTTAGGAGTAATAATTAAGAGAACAAATACAACAATGGGTGAATCTCAGATTATTAAACTGCCCCCTACTCAAATTGTACATTATCTGCTTTAGTTATGTAGTGCTGCTATAAAAGAAATAACACAAGTGAATGACTTTAACAAACAGAAATTTATTCTCTCAGCGTTTAGCAAGCTAGTAGTATGAATTCAAGGTACCAGCTCTAGGAGAAAATTTTCTCTCTATGAGCTCTGGAAGAAAGTCTTTGTCTTCTTTCAACATCTGTGGGCCTGGCAGTCCTTGGAGATCTGCATGTGCCTATGTACCAATCTTCGCCTGGGTCAAGGAAGTTCTCAGTACAGGGAATCCAAGTCCAGGTCTAAAGACCATAGTCCACTCCTGGCTCTTCTTTCTTGATTTTACTGAAGTCCCTCCTCTCTGCTCTATTGTTTAATCTTTATGTATATATATATATATAGGTCCTTTGCCAAAGATATGAAAGAAGCACTTGACTGCTTGACTGCTAACCAGAAGGCTGGCGGTTCAAACCCTCCAGCCACTCCTCGGAAGGAAGATTGGGCAATCTACTTCCATAGTGATACTGCCTTGGAAACCCAAGGAGGGGTCGCTATGAGTCGGGTCCGACTTGATGGCACATAACAACAACAACAACAACAACATATATATATCAAAAGAAGCTGCCTTAAAATACAATTTAATCCTATAGATTGCATACTGCCTCATAAATAAATATAACTGCTTCCAATCCTGTATCATTAACGTTATTTGTTGTTGTTAGGTACCGTTCAGTCCATCCTAACTCAAAGCAACTCTGTGTACAACAGAACAAAACACTGCCAGACCTGTGTCATCCTCACAATTGTTGCTATGTTTGAGCCCATTGTTGCTGCCACTGTGTCAATCTATCTCTTTGAGGGCCTTCCCCTTTTTCACTGACTCTCTACTTTACGAAGTGTCATATTTCTTTCTTCAGGGACTGGTCCCTCCTGATAATGTGTCCAAAATATATGAAATGAAATCTTGCCATCTTCACTTCTAAGGAGTATTCTGACTATACTTCTGTGACAACTTTGTTTCTTCTTCTAGAAGTTTGTGATGTGTATATCACAAATATTCTTCCTGAATATTGTAATTCAAAAACATGACTTCTTCTTTGGTCTTCCTTATTCATTGCCCAGCTTTCCCATGCATCTGAAGTGACTGAATGGACCATGACTTGGGTTAGGCACACCTTAGTCTTCAAACTGACGTCTTTGCTTTTTAAAACTTTAAAGAGATCTTTTCAGTGTATTTCCTCAATGCAATATGTCATTTCATTTCTTGACTGCTGGTTCCATGGGTGTTTGTGGATCCAAGTAAAATGAAATTCTTGAAAAATTTAATCTTTTCTTCATTTATCATGATGTTGCTTATTGATTCAGTTGTGAAGTTTTTCTTTTCTTTTTTCTTTTTTTTATGTTGGTATACAATCCATACTGAAGGCTGCAGTCTTTGGTCTACATCAATAAATGCTTCATATCTTCTTTGCTTTTATTAAGCAAGGTTGTGTCATCTGCCCATCACAGATTGTTAGTGAATTGTTCTCCATACTTGATACCATGTTTTGCTTCATATAATGCAGCTTCTCAGATTATCTGCTTAGCATACAGACTGAATTAGTATAGTTAAAGGATACAATGCTGAGGAACACTTTTCCTGACTATAAATTACACAGTATCCTCTTGTTCTGTTCAAACAATTGCCTATTAGTGTATATATAGGTTCCTCATGAGCACAAATAGGGGTTCTGAAATTGCCATTCATTGCAATGTTATCCATAATTTGATCTACATAGCCATGTACCTTTCCATAGTCAACAAAGCACAGGTAAAATTTTACTGAAGATAATTAAAAAATGGTTGTAGCAGAATGTCAACAGAGAACTGTCAGAAATTCAAGCCTGATTCAGAACAGGATGTAGAATGAGTGATTTCATGACTGATGTCAGAAGGGTGTTGGCTGAAAAGCAGAGAATTCTGGAAAGATGTTTACATGTGGTTTATTCAGTATGCAGAGGCATGTGACTGTGTAGATCATAACAAGTTAACAGCATAGAGTTTAAGATTTACTAATATAGGATAATTGCATCAGGTCACAAAATGGAAGATAGTTACATAATATTGTGATTCATGACCTAGCCAAATTGACACACATTTTGGGGACACAATTCAATCCACATTGTTATCCCTATCTTGGTTCTCTTGTGCTGCTATAACAAACATACCATACAAATGAATGGCTTTGACAAACAGGAATTTATTCTCTTACTATTTAGGAGGCTAGAAGTCCAAATTCAGAGTGTTAGTTCTAGATGTTGGGTGAAGGCCCCTTGACCTTAGGCTTCAGCTCTCTGCCTCTTATACTAGGTCCACTGGAGCTGGAGGCTTTTCATAACAAAGGCAGCTGCTGGCTGTTGAGGCTGATGAACCCAAGAATGACAAGTAGGATGGCCCAATTCTGAAATCAACAGGCAACATAGCAGACCACTGAGATGAAGACTCAGCTAAATGCAGGATCCAGATGTGCTAAAAAAGCTAGAAACCTTTCTGAACCTCTCCTTATATACTGAGAACAGGCCACACCCCAAAGGCAACTACATAGCTGCTCACAGCAGATTCCACCATGGAAGTGATTACAGTCTCATCAAGCAGAATAACTATATCCAGCTGCTTAGCAACTCAAAACCATGGCCCAGCCAAGTTGACACAAAACCTTAATTGCCATAATCCCTGATCTGTAGGTTTAGATTCACTCTCATTCTGTGACCTATTATTTTCTTTGTCAAGAAAAAATATAAGCCACTTTAGGTTTGCCTTGTTTCTGGTCCTATTAATACTTTTTGTCTCTGTTCTATTAACTACTGGCATATGTCTTGCCAAAGAGACACTTGGCCATACCCCCAAGAATACAAAATTAGTCCTATTTTCTAAACCAGAGGTTACCAGAGTACAAATCTGAAAGACTGTTTATCAGACCTTCCTGAATCCATAGATCCTGTACTCCAATTTCCCTATTTTGCCTTGTTTCATGTTTTGCTTTCCTGCTGAAATCTTCATCTGCTACTAATGCTCTTTGAATTTGACCACTTGTCCAGCTTCTCTAATAACATATATTTTTCTATGTGATACCTGTCAGCTAAATTTTCATTTAATTTAGATTCACCACCAGAATGCAAACATTTTCATTTAATTTAGATTCACCACCAGAATGCAAAATACTTCCTGGGGTATGTTTAGTCTTAGTATTGCAACTTTCTTTGGTCTGAGCTCCTAGACCAGCAAAGCTAGGAATTATATGCCATGTATGAAGAGTCTGTGGAGTTAACAATGCTCAGTTACAAATTGAAAGTTGGAGGTTCTTGTCTACCGATAGGTCCCTTTGAAGAAAGGCCTGGTGATCTATCTGAAAAATCAGCCATTGAAAACTTTATGGAGCTCAATTCTATTTCGACACACATGGAATCACCATGAGTTAGGGTTGACTCAACATTAACTGGTTTTATTTACTCTGACTTGTGTTTTTATTCTGACAATCTTTTAATTTGCTTGATATTGTTGAGGCATAATTCTTGGCTTTGTTAGGATAGGTCTGGGGCTAAGGTAGCTCCACTCCTAAGGCAAGATATTTCTGAACCCTTAAATGAATGCCTAGTGTGTTCAGCAAAGTCTTTTGACTTGAACTGGCCAGAATACCAATGTCTGCCAGCCCTGTGTGGGCTTTAACATTTTCATTTGTTTCCAGCCCCTACTTGCTGCTCTCTGACCAACCTTGCTCTATGCAAGCACACCTTGTGTTCAGCCAAGGATTCTGCATGTCCCCCTCCTTTGCAGTAACCTGTCCACAAATTCCAGCTCCTTCAGCCACCCCAAAACTCTCCCTCTATTTCCTGTACTGAGAATTCTGCTCTTTTTTTGTGTCCCAATTTCCTTTGCCAAAGATATGAAAGTGTTTCAGTAGAGTTGGAGTCATTGAGGAGCACCCTTCCTGGGTTTCCCTTCTCACAAGAACCCATTGTCTGTTGTCCAATCCCTGAAAATAATTGCTTCACATTTTGACCAGTTTCATACTTTATGATTGGAGGGTAAATCTGACACTCATTTATTACTCCACCATGACCAGAACTAGAAATTCCTCAGATACACATCTTAAAAGAATTAACTTTTCCATTTAAGTTATGATAAAATATGAACAAAATGTTCTCCCCTTTCCACAATTATGTAAAAAATATATATTTCAGAATGTGCTAAAAACTTGCCTATTTTATTTGAAGATTTGATTCCGATAAAGATTTTTCTCATGAAAATATTTAAAATTCCTCCACATACTTGAAAAACTTTTTAAATTTCTCAGAGATTCATGAGGCTGTTGCTCTCTTTAAAACAAGAACAATAAATAAGAATTATGTGGGGATTTGGGAGGAGTGAACAAATCCAGGTTGAAAGTAGAATCATCAATTTGCAGACACACATTTTCTTTTCAACAAGATTTTCTTTCCAAAATTGTTCAACATGGTAATTACAGCATAAAATACTACTGTTTTGAAAGAATCTGTCTTAGAAGAAGTACACTCAAAATACAACTTAGAAGCAAGAATTGTGAGATTTTGTCTTACAAACTTTGGACAGGTTATCAGGAGAGACCAGGCCCTAGAGAAGGATATCATACTTTGTAAAAGGTCAGCCAAAATGGTGAAGAGCCTCAATGAAATGGATTGACATGGTGAGTGCAATAATGGGCTTAAGCATAGCAAAAATTGGGAGGGTGGCACAAGACTGGGCAGTATTTGGTTCTGCTGTACATAGGGTAGTTATGAGTCAGAACCAATTTGATGGAACCTAGTAACATCAACTGGTCAACATTGTAACTTAAACTTTTCTGAAGTTTTCAGGTATATTCTGTAACTGAGACAAACTTAAAAATTGGAGTTGGACGAAGATCCTTCCCCTTATATGACAGAGGAGGGACTCAGGTTCTGAATATTAAACTTATTTGAGCCAAGTCATACTGACAAAACCAGAAATAGAACATAGGTAGTTTTTTTAAGATAGATTCTTGGGAAAACTTTACCAGTTAAGTCTAAGCGTAGATAACTGGATACAATGAAATCCTTTTTAAGTAGATTAAGTTTGTGAATATTTGAGAAACAAATTGAGAAATGGTAAACTTTCTATGTTTCCCATAATAGAATACAAGAGGGACTCCTCTATATAGATCAAATACTGTTGTTGTTGCTACATGTCCTCGAGTTGGACTCGACTCATAGTGACACCTCTTGGGTTTCTGAGGCAGTATCACTACGGAAGTAGATTGCCCTATATTCCTTCCAAGGAGTGGCTAGTGGGTTTGAACTGTCAGCCTTCTGGTTAGTAGTCAAGTGCCTTGGTCACTATGCTACCAGAGCTCTAATTCTTACCATTATATAAACATGAATGTCACCACTTATCTGTCAGTTTGTTGTACTGTGGTGGCTTGCATGTTGCTATGAGGCTGGAGGCTATGCCACTAGTATTTCAAATACCAGCAGGGTTGCCCATGGTGGACAAGTTACAGTGGAGCTTCCAGATGAAGACAGACTGGGAAGGACAGGGCCATCCACTTCTGAAAAATCTGGCCACTGAAACTTTATGAATAGCAGTGAAACACTGTCTGATATATTACTGGAAAACTTCATGAAAAGCTATGAAACATTGTCTGATATAGTGCCAGGAGATGCATCCCTCATTTTGGAAGGCACAATTTACAACTGGGAAAGAGCTGCTTCCTCAAAATAGTATTGACCTTAATAATGTGGATGGAGTAAAGCTTTTGGGATGTTCATTTGATAATAAGGCACAACTCAAAATGGGAAGAAATAGCTGCAAGCATTCATTAATAGTTGGAATTTGTAGTGTAGAAATTATGAATCTAGGAAAATTGGAAGTTGTCAAAAATGAAATGAAACACATAAAGATCAATATCCTAGTGATCAGTGAATTGGAGTGGTATTGGCCATTTTTAATCATACAATCATATGATCTATTATGTCAGAAATGAAAAATTGAAGAGAAATAGTGTTGTATTCTTCATCAGAAAGAATAAATACTTCAAGATCTATCCTAAAATGCAATGTTGTCAGTGATAGAATAATAGCTATATGCATACAAGGAAGACCGGTTAATACTACTATTTTAAAATTTTTTGCACTAAGCACTAAAACCAAAGATGAAAAAATTGAAGATATTTTACCAACCTCAGCAGTCTGAAATTGACCAAATATGCAGTTATGATGTATTGATGATTATTGGTGATTGGAATGTGTAAAGTGAAAACAAAGAAAAATCATTGGTAGTTAAAAAATATGGCCTTGGTGATAGAAATGATGCCAGAGAGCATATGATAGAATTTTGCAAGATCAATGATTTATTCATTGCAAATACTTTTTTCAAACAACATAAATGGTGGCTGTACACTGTACCTTGCCAGATGGAATACACAGAAATCAATTTGACTACATCTCTGAAGGAGTCTATAGAGAAGCTCAATAATACCAGTTAAAATAAGGCCAGGAGCTGTATGTGGAACAGACTATCAATTGCTCATATGCAAGTTTGAGTTGAAGCTGAGCAAAATTAAAGTCCACAAAAGTCAAAATACAACATTGATTGTATTCCACCTGAATTTAGAGACCAACTTAAGAATAGATTGGGTGCATTGAACACCAATGACCAAAGACCAGATGAGTTGTGGGATGACATCAAGAACATCATATATGGAAGAGACATCCCCTAAGATGGCAGAATCAGCAGATAAGCTACACATACCTTCTTCAATGAAGGAATGAGAAACTAATTGAAATAGATACAGAAGATAAACCTGGAGTCCTGAGCTTTTAAGGGAAGGATAAAGAAGTGAATTAAATACCAACTAGTATAAAAATCTGAATGAAAACTCTGAATAAAGAGGCAAACAGAGCTACAGACTGTCAATTATCTTGACAGCACAGTCAGTTTGAATATTTACAAGTGGCCTTAGGATCGGGGCAACAACCTAAGAATTGACCCTGCTTGCCAAGGACCACATGGATGACTGTACTTGTGACTGATGACAAGAAAGGAAACAGCAAATAAGGAGACAAACTGAGCTGTGGCCTTTTGGCTATCCTGAGGGCACAGCCATTTTGAATATTTGCAAATGATTTTCTGATACCAGCAACCTAAGAAAGGGCTCCACTTGCTAAGGACAGCACGGGCAACCACACTGGAGGCTGATGATTAGAAAGGTGTGATATTCCCCTTGTTACTCATACACTACACCCTTTTAGTGAATGAAAGTATGGCCATCCCTCCCCTCCACCCTCCTTCTGGACTGGCAGGAATTCCATCCCAATCTGTGCCCTGGCAGAGTCTGGTTTCCCACCCTCCTACTTTTGTTTTTGTTTCTTTGGTTTTAAATTAATCTTTTTTCTTTCTCCTTTTGTTCTTTTATATTTTTCTTTTTACATTCTCCTTGTTCTATTTTTTTCCTCTTTCTTTTTCCTAGTACACATCTTTATTGTTTCTTTTTGTTCTTTCCATTCTTTGTTTTTCTTTTTGCAGTTTTCTCCTTTTTTCTTTAGTATTCATTTATTCTTGTTCTTTTTTCTTATTTCTCCTTCCCAGGTTTTCTTTTTCCATTTATTTTGTGTTTTTAAGTGTTTCTTTAATTTCTTTTTTTTTTAAAGCAATTGTTTTTGTTTATGCTGCTTGTATTTTTTGTCTTTATTTTATTTTTTTTTTGGTGTTTAAATTTTTTTTTTTTTTTTGTCTAACTGAGTGGGAGACAGCAAGTATTCCCATAAATTTCCATAAGATCCAGCCATACCCACACCACCTGCAGCCTCACCCACTGATTGAGGGCCACAACTTGTTTCTGCACCAACTTAAAAATGATAGATGGTGTCCAAAATCAGCACAAGTCACTCTTAACTGCTCTTCACCAACAGCTACAGAAATCTTTGTACATGCTCTCATTCTCTATCACAGGCACTAGAAAACAGGTGGTAATTGCCTAAGTACTGTCAACTAGTGAATAGAAGAGCACAGTATCCTATTCATTGAGATACACCAAAACAAAAAAAAAAGAAGGGGAAGAAAAACTTGGGCAAATCACTCCAACATACACTCACCGATTATACAACAATATCACAGTGTCTCAGGGACAAATGGCCATCCCAGTCAACACAAAGAATCAAGATGATAAAGTAGTAGAAACAAAGGGCTAAGATGCAAACCCTGGAAACTTCTCTGAGGAAGAGACAGCAATGGAACTCCCTGATAAGGATTTTAAAAGAATTATATTTAGGTACCTTCAACAAATTGAGAGACAAATCAAGGAAAACATTGACAAAATTAAAGAAAACACAGACAAAACTCTAGAACAATTTAGAAAAACAATGCTAGACAAAATGGACAAAATAAACAAAAAATTGGAAATGATACAAAAACTACAAGTAGAAATTCAGAAGATTTATACTAAAATTTCAGAAATAGATAACAGATTGAACAGGCAATGGAGTAGAATTAAATAAATGGAAGACAGAATTTGTGAGATTAAAGACAAATACTCGACACTACTTTGTTAAGAGATCGATGATAAAAGGATCAAAACAAAATAAAGAAAGCCAAAGATTCATGTGGGGTACCATCAAGAGGAATAATGTCCATGTAATCACAATTCCAGAACAGGAAGAGATAAAAGCACAGAGAAAATTGTCAAAGATTTGTTGGAAGAGAATTTCCCTAATATGATAAAAGACAAGAATATATCCATTCAAGAAGTTCAATGAACTCCAAACAGGATGGACTCCAAAAGAAAATCACCAAGATATAACATAACCAAACTCACCAAAACCAATGACAAAGAAAGAATCCTGAAAGCAGCACAGGAAAAAAGGAAGTCATCTAAAAGAGCAACCAATAAGACTCTGACATCTTGGCAGAAACCATGCAGGCAAGAAGGCAAAAGGATGATAAGTATAAAACACTGAAAGGAAAAACAATTGTCAACCAAAAATTATGTTGTTTTTAATGTGCCATCAAGTTGGATCTGACTCATAGAGGCCCCTCCTTGGGTTTCCGAGGCAGTATCACTTTGGAAGTAGATAGCCCAAACTTCCTTTTGAGGAGTGGCTGGTGGATTTGAACCACCAACCTTCTGGTTAGCAGTCAAGTGCCTTAGCACTACACTACCAGAGCTCCCCAAGAATTACATGCACAACAAAATTATCCCTCAAATATAAGGGTGAAATAAGGACTCTGGTAGCGTAGTGCCTAAGACACTTAACTGCTAAAAAAGAAGGCTGTTGGTTCAAACCCACCAGCCACTCCTCAGAAGGAAGTTTGGGCAATCTGCTTCTATAGTGATACTGCCTCGGAAACCCAAGAAGGGATCGCTATGAGTCAGGTCTGACTTGATGGTACATAACAACAACAACAAGGACATTTCCAGATAAGGAATTAAGGGTATTTGTTAAAACTAGACAAACCTTAAAAGAGATGCTAAAGGAAGTCCTTCAGACAGAGAACCAAAAATGGCAAACAACCAATGATTAACAAACATGATGATATAGCCCAGAGATCAACCAAGTTATAGAAGTATTTAAAATAATATAAGCCTACAAGATTATAAACAGGGAGCCAGAGACATGAATTTTTAAATGAGGACAACTACCAATCAAAAAGAAGGAATACATAGTGTAGTTATAGAAATTCTAAATGGTGAGGAAGTCCAAGCAATTGCAAGGTAGGAAACACTATTCTAAACTTTGGAAGAAAATAATAAATCACAGGGTGACTTCAAAGAAAAATAATAAACATTTGCATAAAAATATAAAAAGGAAAGGCATAAAAATTTAGTAAATACAAAAATAAATTAAAATAAAATAGCTTGAGAACAGCCAGAACAGGTAAGGGGAGAGGTCAAGAAGTGAGAACTAGTGGATGACTGGAACAGGCAAAAGGAGAAGCCAGGAAGGGGTAGCTGGGTGATGCCAGAACAGGTATGGGAGAAGGCCAGGAAATGAGTGGAACAGTTTGAAACAACTAAGAGAGACAAAATTGTCTGTCAGTTTGTTGTACTGTGGTGGCCTGCGTGTAGCTGTAAGTCTGGAGGCTATGTCACCAGTGTTTCAAATGCCAAGAGGGCTACCCATGGTGCACAGGTTTCAGTGGAGCTTCCAGTCTAGATCAGACTCAGAAGAAGGAAGTGGACATCTACTTTTCAAAGAATTAGCTAGTGAAAACCTTATGATTAGCACTGAAACAATCTCTGATCTATTACTAGAAAAGTTTATGAATAGTCCTGAAAGATTGTACGATATAGTGCTGGAAGGTGAGCCCCTCAGTTTGGAAAGCACTCAAAATAAGACTTGGACAGAGCTGTCTCCTCAGAATAGAGCTGACATTAATGATGTTGTTGAAACAGAACTTTTGAGACCTCCATTTTCTGATGTGCCATGACTCAAAATGAAAAGAAAAGCTGCAAACTTTCATTAATAAGCAAAACATGGAATGTATGAAGCATTTCTGAAGCTGAAGGAACTGAAGAAAAATTTCAAGCCTCAAATTGCAATATTGAAAGGTTCTATGGGCAAAATATTGAATGATGTGGGAAACATCAAAGATAGAAGGAAGACACAGAGTCACTGTACCAAAAAGAATTGGATGATGTTCATCCATTTCAAGAGGTGTCATATGATCATAACCAACGGTATTGAAGGAAGAAGTCAAAGCTGCTCTGAAGGAATTGATGAAAAACAAGGGCCCAGGAATTGATGGAATACCCATTGAAATATTTCAACAAACAGATGCTGCACTGGAGGCACTTACTTGGCTATGCCAAGAGATTTAGAAGACAGGTATGTGGCCAACTCACTGGAAGAGATCCTACATGTACTCATTCCAGAGAAAGGTGATCCCACAGAAGTGGAAATTATCAAACAATGTCATTAATATGACATGCAAGTAAAATTTCCTGAAGATAATTAAAAAATGGTTCCAGCAGCATATTGACAGACAGCTTCCAGGAATGCAAGCTGGATTCAGAAGAGGATGTGGAACAAGGGATATCATTGCTGATGTCAGATGAATCTTGGCTGTAAGCAAAGAATATCAGAAAGATGTTTACCTGTGTTTTATTGACTATGCAAAAGCATTTGATTGTGTGGATCATAATAAATTATGGTTAACTTTGAGAAGAATGCAAATTCCAGCACACTTAATTGTGCTCATGGGGAACCTATAAATTGACAAGGAGGCTGTCATTTGAAGACAACAGGGGGATACTGCATGGTTTAAAATCAAGGATGTGTGTCAATCTGTATGCAGAGCAAACAATCCAAGAAGGTGGACTATATGAAGAAGAACGTGGCATCAGGATTTGAAGAAGATTCATTAACAACCTGAGATATGCTGATGACACAGCTTTGCTTTCTGAAAGTGAAGATGACTTGAACCATTTACTGATGAAGATTAAAGACTATAGTCTGCAGTATGGATTACACCTCACTATAAAGAAAACAAAAATTCTCACAACTGGACCAATAAGCAGCATCACAATAAATGGAGAAAAGATTGAAGTTGTTAGACTTCATATTACTTGTTTCTACAATCAACACCAGTGTAAGCAGCAGTCAAGATAACAGTTTATGTATTGCATTGGGCAATCTGTTGCAAAAAACTTCATCTCATCTACTTTGGTAATGTTGTAGGAAGGGATCAGTTCCTGGAGATGGATATCATGCTTGGTAAAGTCAAGAGTCAATGAAAAAAGGGAAGATCCTTCACAAAATGGATTTACTCAGTGGCTTAAACTATGGGCTTAGGTATAGCAAAGACTGTGGAGCTCTCACAGGACCTGGCAGTGTTTCTTCCTGCTGTACATAAGGTAACTATGTGCCTGAGATGAACTGATGGCACCTAAAAACAACAACAACAAAACAAGAGCAATGAAGGAAAAGAAAACATAATTCAAAACCAAAATGAGCTCAGCACAGTGAAGTATATGAAACAAAGAAATCAGCAACACCATGAAAAAACAACAAAATGCCAGCAACAAATTCATACTTGTCAATAGTTTCACTGAATGTAAATTTATTAAATGCACCACTTAAGAGATGTAGAGTTACAGCGTGGAAAACATGACCCAGCACTATACTGTCTAGAGGCAAAGACAAAAATAGACTAAAAGTCAAAGGTTGGAAAAAGGTGTATCAAGCAAATGGCAATGAAAACAGAGCAGGAGTAGCAATATTATTTTCACATAAAATAGACCTCAAGACAAAACCACCATGCAAGGAAGGACATTATATAATGATTAAAGTACCAATTGAACAAGAGGGCATAACCATAATAAATATCTATGCACCCAATTAAAGATCCCCAAAATACATAAATGAGACTTTATCTGAATTGAAAAGACAAATAGATTATTTCACAGTAATAGTGTTATTGTTGTTGTTAAGTGCCATCAAGTCATTTCCAACTCATAGTGACATTATGCACAGCAGAAGGAAACACTGCCTGGTCCTGTGCCAGCCTCACAATCCTGGCTTACCTGAGTCCATTTTTGCAGCCACTGTGACTATCTATCTTGTTGAGGGTCTTTCCCTTCTTCACTGACCCTCCACTTTACCATCAATGATATCCTTCTCCAGGGAATGGTTCCTTCTGACATCATGACCAAAGTAGGTGAGATGAAGTCTCGCCATTCTTGCTTCTAAGGAGCATTCCAGCTACACATCCTCCAGGACAGATTTGTTAGTCCTTTTAGCTGACCATGGTACTCTTAGCATTCTTCTCCAATACCACAACTCAAAAGCATTAACTCTTCTTCGTTCTTCCTTATTCATTGTCTAGCTCTCACATGTATAAGAGGCGATTGAAAATACCATGGCTTGGGTTAGGCACACCTTAGTCTTCAAGAAGACATCTTTTCTCTTCATCACTTGAAAGATGTCTTTTGCAGCAGATTTGCCCAATGCAATTTGACATCTGATGTCTTGACTGCTGCTTCCATTGATGTTGATTGTAGAACCAAATAATATAAAATCCTTGACCACTTCAATCTTTTCTCCATTTACTGTGAAGCTGTTTATTGGACTAGTCGTGAGGATTTTTTTCTTTATATTGAGGTGGAAGCCATACTGCAGACTGTAGTCTTTAATCTTCATCAGTAAGTGCTTCTTGTCATCCTCACTTTCAGCAAGCAAAGTTGTGTCATCTGCTAATTGCAGGTTGTTAATGAGTCTTCCTCCAAACCTGATGCCATGTTCTTCATATAATCCAGCTTCTCGGATTAATTGCTCAGCATACAAATTGAATAAGTATGGTGAAAGTATACAACCTTGATGCACTCCTTCTTGATTTTGAACCATACATTATCCCTTTGTTCTGTTTGAATGGCAGCCTCCTGATCTATGTGCAGGTTCCTCTGAGTACAATAAAGTGTTCTGGAATTCCCATTCTTCTCAATATTATCCATAATTTATTATGATCCATACAATCAGATGCTTTTGCCTAATCATTAAAACATAAGTAAACATCTTTCTGGTATTCTTTGCTTGCAGCTAAGATCTATCATGCTTTGAGTTGCAATATTAAAGTTTTCTATGGACAAAACATTGAATGATGAAGGAAACATCAAAGAAGATGGAAAAAATACACAGTCATTGTATCAAAAAGAATTGGTAAATGTTCATCAATTTCAGGAGGTGGCATATGATCAAGAACCAGTAACACTGAAGGAAGAAATTGAGGCTGCACTGAAGAAATTGGAGAGAAGTAAGGGTTCAGGGATCTCACCAGGCTGTATCAGACAAGTAAACCTGGTCTTGTTTATGATTTTGAGTTTCGTTTCACATTATTTTCCCATTCTATCCAGGATTTACTACACTGATCTCTTTTTGAGTGGTTGACAATGTCAGCCAGGCACCATCCAGTTCTTCTGGTGTCATGGTCCTGTATGCTGAGGTTCACATGATCCACTAGTCCCTTGGACTAATTGTTTCCATGTGTCTCTAGTTTTCTTCATTCTTCTTTGTTCTGAATGAGGAGAGACTAATTATTGTATCTAGATGGCTGCTTGCAAGCTTTTAAGACCCCAGTCACTACTCACCAAATTAGGATACAATTTGTGGATAACATTGAGTAGAATGTGAATTCCAGAACACTTAATTGCACTCATGAAGAACCTGTACATCAACCAGGAGGCTGTTATTCGAACCAAGAAAGGGGACACTGCATGGTCCAGAAAAGCTGGACTATGTGAAGAAGAACGTGACATCAAGATTGAAGGAAGAATCATTAACAACCTGTGATATGCTGATGACACAACTTTTTTTGCTGAAAGTGAGGATGACTTGAAGCACTTACTGATGAAGATTAAATAATACAGTCTGCAGTATGGATTACATCTCAATAGAAAGAATACAAAAATCCTCACAATTGGGCCTACAAACAGCATCATGATAAATGGAGAAAAGATTGAGGTTTTCAAAGACATTGCTTGGTTCTACAATTGATGCCAATGGAAGCAGCAGTCAGGACATCAGATGATGTATAGCACTGGGCAAGTTGGCTGCAAAAGACCTCTTTCAAGTGCTGAAAACAAAGATGTCTTCTTGAGGACTATGATGTGCCCGACACAAGCCATGATATTTTCAATTGCCACATATGCCTGTGAGAGCTGGACAATGAATAAGGAAGACTAAAGAACAATTGATTATTTTGAGTTGTAGTGCTGGCGAAGAATGCTGAAAGTACCATGGACTTCTAAAAGAACTAACAAATATGTCCTGGATGAAGTGCAGCCGGAATGCTCGTTGGAAACGAGAATGGCCAGACTTTGTCTCACCTATTTTAGTCATGTTATCAGAAGGGACCATTCCTTGGAGAAGGATGTGATGCCTGGTAAGGTGAAGGGTTCACAAAATAGGGGAAGGCTTTCAACAAGATGGATTGACACAGTGGCTGCGGCAATGGGCTCAAGTATAGCAGGGATCGCGGAGCAATGTTTTGTTTTCCTGTGTATAGGGTAGTTATGAGTGGAAGACAACTCAATGATACCTAACAACAATAATATCAGGGTTCCAGGAATTGATGGAATACCTACGGAGATATTTCAACAAATAGATGCACTGGAGGTTCTTACTCATTTATCCCAAGATATTTGGAAAGACAGCTACCTGGCTAACTTACTGAAAGAGATTTATATTTGTGCCTATTCCAAAGAAAGGTGATCAGACAGAATGTAGATTATCAAACAATATCATTAATATTACATGCAATTAAAATCTTGCTGCAGATAATTCAAAAATTGTTGCATCATTATGTTTACAGAAAAATCCCAGAACTACAGCTGGATTTAGAAGAGGATGTTGTAGGGTAAACATTGAGCATACCTAAAGATAATGTCTAGCATAGTGCCTAAGGCACTTGACTGCTAACCAGAAGGCTGGTGGTTCAAACCCCCAGCCACTCCTCGGAAGGAAGGTTGGGCATTCCTACTTCCATAGTGATACTGCCTCGGAAACCCAAGGAGGGGTTGCTATGAGTCGGGCCAACTCGATGGCAAAAAACAACAACAACAACAAAGATAATGTCACTGCAGGGGCTTATCAGGCTGTCTTGTTCTGATCATTGTTTTCTGCTGTCACGCTGGGCTGCAAGTCAGGCCTTGAAACAGCCCTGAGAGATTTACAAGAACAGCTGGTTTTTATTTCCTGGAACTTGGGCATGCCAGAATGAGAGTCCAAAGGTCAGATGAACCTGGCGAGGAGCCTCTTTTGTGTTTTGTGTTCTTCAGTATAAAAATTGTCTGTAGCTTTAAGGTTTTTTTTTTCCCCCTCTTTCTCTCTCCCCTGTCAGTCCAGCCTGCCAGCCTGCCACCTCTGGACTCCCTGCAAATAAGTCCCAATAAATCCACGAAACAGAGCATGGCTCTGGGTTATTCCTTTGGTTTCTCAGCCCTTCATGCAAGTATTGCATGAAGTACTTGAGAGTTCCCTTCACAGACTTGGAATGAGAGATATCATTGCTGATATCAGATGGATTTGATATCCACCTTTCCTGCTTTTAAACTGTGCAATATCCTCTTTTTCTTTCCAAATTACCACCTCCTGGTTTATGTACATGTTCCTCATGAGTACAATAAACTGTTCTGGAATTCCCATTTTTTTTTTTTTTTTTTACAATGTTATCCATAATTTGTAATGATCCACAAAGTCGAATACTTTGCTTAGTCAATAAAACACTGTGAATCTGAAGCCAGAGTCCTAGTAACCTCCAGGAAAATCTTTAACCAGAAACCTTTTAGTGTCAGCAATACTAACAAAACTTTTGGAATTCTAAACACTCCCTAGGGCCTTTATCTACCCTCCAGTCTCAGCAGGTATCAGGAACTTCCTCCGAACTCAGCACACATCACAAAAGCCATCCAGATTCAGCACGTATCGGAGATCTGCTCGGCTCCTGAAAGTCTTCCACATACCTGAACCTTGCATCCTCCCTAGATAATATTTACCTAAGTAGACTTTGAAGCCGGGGGGTTTCTATACGTCCCCCAACATCTTAGGTCACTGCCCTAAATCCCTTAGTAACAACCAATCATCTGTACCCTCTTGCCCTGGTGCTGCTCCACCCCATATTTTTCCATAAATTTGTGAAAGTACCGGGCCATGGGGTCTTTTGCTCAAGCCACTGATTTGGTAAGAGCAAGGACCCTAACTTAAGTTAGCTAATAAACTCTCCTATTGCTTTTGCATTGTTGTGTGTTAGCATATTTCTCTCGCCGAGCAACTCCTTCATAACCTGGGCACAACAACACAAGTAAACATCTTTCTGATATTCTTTGTTTTCAGTCAAGATCCACCTAATATCAGCAATAATATCCCTCATCACATGTTCTCTTCTGAATCTGGGTTGCCAGCTCCCTGTCAATGTACTGCTGCAACCATTTTTGAAATTTTTTCAGCACCATTTTACTTGTGTGTGGTATTAATCATAGTGTTTCATAATTTCCAGCTTCTATTGGAACAGCTTTCTTTGGAATGGCACAAATATGGATCTCTTCCATTCAGTTGCCCAAGTAGTTGTCTTCCAAATTTCTAGGCATAAGCAAGTAAGGGCTTCCAGCCTTTTATTTCTTTGTTGAAATATATCAATGGTTATTCCATCAATTCCTGCAATTTTTTTTTCCACCAATGCCTTCAGCGTAGCTTGGACTTCTTCCTTCAGTACCACTGGTTCTTGATCTTATGCTACTTCCTGAAATGGTTGAATGTAGAACAATTCTTTTGGATACATTGACTCTGTGTATTCTCTCCATCTTCTTCTGATGCCACCTGCATCATTTAAAATTTTGCCAATAGAATCCTTCCATATTGCAACTTGAGGCTTGAAACTTTTCTTCAGTTCTTTCAGCTTGAGAAGTGCTGACATTGTTCTTGCCATTTGTTTTTCTAACTTTCAGTCTTTGCAAATTTCATTATAATACTTTCCCAAATAATCGTTAATAAAATGCATTATTTTAAAATAAAAGGTTGATTTTAAAAGGAGCCTCACTAAAAACATTCATAATCGAGGGAGTTTCTGCATTATAATTTTGCAAATTAGTAATAATAATTAGTACAATCTACTCTTTATTAAATATTATGTGGGAACATGATACTAGTCATGCATAATGATACTAATCATGCATAATGTATTACTAAACTCCACTTCATAGGTTCCCAAAATGATGATGGTAGTTCCTATTTCAGAAAGCAAATGGCATTCTATATTGAATAAGAGATACAGCCAAGATGTTCTAATCCAGTCATGAAATGATAAGGGATTACCACAAAGAATAAATATCTTTTCTATTTTTAAATATAAATTATTTATATTGATTCTGAACAAAATTGATCTTAGACTCTGAAACATTTAAAAGTAAATTTTGACTGAAAATCTTATTTCTATATTGATAAAATAGTCTGACTGGTTTAAAAATCTTTCAAAGGAAATTTTCTATTTTTGATAATTAAATAGTATCTACTCTGTTTCTTGATAAAATGAGTCCAAAAGTATTTCTCAATATTATCAAAACATTTATTTTAGAAACAAAGAAAATATTAATTGTTTCAATACCATTTATAGACAAACACTGTCAGCCATAGATATATATTTAACAGAAATATTTCTATACACCCATAAATACAGGTATGCATCACTTACCCATCCACAATATGTTCTGTGAAATAGGTTGTTATGTGAACACCACATAATATATAGTACTTATGTTTGTATATATTTGATATAAATATACAACCTCTTGTACACTTCTCTGGCTCTTCTTGGTTTATGGAAGAAGACTGCTTCATCTTTCTGCCAAGGAGTGATCAGTTAGTTTAAATCGTGCACCATTTGGTTAGCAGCTGAATGCCTTAACCACTGTACCACCAGAGCTCTTGAATCCCTGAAAAGCTTATAGAATCTTATGATTTTGGATTTTATTTGGATATTTCTCATATTAGATAAAAAGTGACTTTCTTTGCTGGTTTTTACAACCTAAATGAAAGCAAAAAAACTCATTTCTTTTCTTTTTCTTTTTTCTTTCTCTATTGTGATTTGGGTGAAAGTTTATGGAGTGAATTCATTTTCCATACAGCAGTTCATACACATTTTGTTTCATGACATGAATTGCACCCACCATAAGGTAACCACTTTCTTCCTACTTCCTCCCTGTGATTACCTTTTCCCTGTGTCTTTCTTTCCTATGCATTCCTGCCCTCTGAGCTATCTCTCTGTGCAAATACTGCCCTTCTGATTTCCCATGATTGATTGTTCTAAGAAGTATATCTATCTCATGTAAATTTTGACCTTATATGCCTATCTATTGTTTGGCTAGAAGTGAGTTCAATTCTAGGCCTGAAGGGTGGGTAACGAGGGGCCATCGTCTCAGGGGTTTCACTTGTATCTATCAGATAAGTGAACTGACCTTTTTTTTTTTTTTTATGATTTTGAGTTTTTTTCTGTATTTTTCTCCCACTCCATCCAGGATCTCCTGCACTGATCTCTTTCCAAATGGTTGACAGTGGTAGCTGGGCACCATCTAGATCTGTTTTCATAGTCATATAGGCTAAGGATCACCATATATCAGTCCCTTGGACTAATTGTTCCATGAATCTTTGGTTTTCTTCATTCTTCTTTGCTCTGGACAAGGAGAGACCCATCATTGCATCAAGATGGCTGCTTGCAAGCTTTTAAGACCCCAGTTGCTACTCACCAAAGTAGGATATAACTCCCTGCTGTCGAGTCACCACTATCGAGTGGTCCTTGGATTTCCGAGGTGGTATCTCTATGGAAGTAGATTGCCCACCCTTCTTTCCAAGGGGTGGCTGGTGGGTTTGAACTGCCAGCCTACTGGTTAGCAGTCAAATACCTTAGGCACTACATCACCAGAGCTCCTAAGTAAAACATAGAACAATGTTTTTTATAGTACTTTATGCCAATTGAGCTTGACCCTCCCCTGGACCATGTTCCTGAGCCCGCAGGGTGGTTTGCTATGGCTAAGAAGTTATAACTTTGCCCCCTGTTAGTTCTATTTATATGGACATTCTTAAAGCACATACAAATACATATGTAGAAATATCATCTTTTTTTGTTATGTATGAATTTCAGCATCTATCTTTACATGGTTGAATCCATTGCTAATATTTGTGCAAAATTTAGTTTGTTCATAAACAAGGGTAGATAACACTCTTAACGTCTAGGACTCCTCTTTCTGTTCATATCCTAGCATTTTAAGTATGGGGAACTTTATCTCCAAAGATGTGAATTTCTGCTCATTGCAGTATAATCCTGGATCTTTTGAATTAGAGAAATGAAGTGTCTGCATGGACATACCAAAAAAAAAGAAAAAAATACCAACTCACTGCCATCAAATTGGATCCGTTTCATAGCGACCCCTTCTTGGGTTTCTGAGACGGTATCACTAAGGAAGTAGATTGCACAACTTTCCTTCCTAGGAGGGGCTGGTGGATTTGAACCACCAGCCTTCTGGTTAGCAGTCAAATATCTTAGGCACTGTGCCACTAGAGTTCCTCTGCATAGACATAGAAAACACAAAATGTGGGCAATATAGGAGAGATTAAGACTTTGTTTCCTCTTAAAACAATCACTGGGAGGTTGGGTAGCATAGTGTCTAAGGCACTTACTTGATCAGAAGTCTGGTGGTTCAAACCCACCAGCCACTCCTCAGAAGGAAGATTGGGCAATCTATTTCTGTAGTGATATCGCTTTGGAAACCCAAGGAGGGGTCACTATGAGTCGGGTCCAACTCGACGGCAAACAACAACAACACAGTCACTATGCTAAGTTCCTTCACACCAAGGCTCCTATATACATCAGTACTATATTCTAGCCACACTGAAGTACTTATTATTTCCCAAATATAGCTCAATTTATTTGCAAATGCTGATTTTTATTTCATTAATATCTTTCCTATCTGTGCACCCTCCTCTCTACCTGGCAAATTCCATCTCAATACTCAAATCTCCTCTTTCCTGCAGTGTTTCTTAAATCTCATATAAAGAGGTAATTGTTCCCTCTTCTGTGTTTCTGTAAGAATCTGTTCACTTGTTTCATTGTATTGTGTTCAATGGATTATCTATTTGAAGTCTGGTGAAGATGAAAATACAGGAAATTTCAGCTGTACTGAAGTTCTGTATTCTCTTGCTTGGGAGTGTATTTTCTCTTCTCTCCTGTATCCCTACCTTGTTTTTCTTTGTTTTATCTATTTCTACTTGAAATAGATAAATGGAAAGTCTTGGGAAGAAAAAAAAAGTTCTCTGGAACTCTGGTCACACACTGTCTGAGGCATTTGAGTGTTAAGCAGAAGGTTGGTGTTTCAAACCCACCAGCCTCTCCACAGAAGGAAGATGGAGCAATCTCTTTATGTAAAGATTTTCTGCCTTGGAAATTAAATAGGTGTTGCTATGAGCTGGAATCAATTTGAAGGCAGTGAGTTGTGTTTTTTTTTTTTTTTTTAAGTTTTTTGGAGGTAACAACCTGAGTATAAAAGCCAGGTGTGATGTAGTGGGAAGGGAAGAGTGTTTGGAACCAGCAAACTTGAGGACCTGTCTCTGTTTATTTATCTATTAAGACTTTTTTTTTTTTTTCTTTTTAAAGGCATTCAATCAACATTTCATTATCTTATATAAAATGGGACTAGTAAACATAGTCTGGCTGTTCAAATCCACCAGCCACTCCTTGGAAGGAAGGTTGGGCAATCTACTTCCATAGTGATACCACCTCGGAAACCCAAGGAGGGGTCACTATGAGTTGGGTCTGACTCAATGGCACATAACAACAACAACAACAACAGTAAACATATTAAAATATTAATATGATTACATATGTTTAAGTATGAAGATACAAATGTGATACTTAATATGGGCCTGACACATAGTGTTATATTTAGTAAACATTTCCTTCTATTATTTTGTTTTCTCTCTTTCTACCACCCTCAGATCACCTATGTTGACTTGAAAGTAGAAAGTGTATAAATACTTTTAATTCAATTGATATAAGGAATCTCCAGTATCTGATCATAAACTATGTAGCCATAATTTTGTTGATGTTACTGACATTCTTCCAAATGTATTCTAGTAATCTATTGCTATAATTCTTCCCTAGTTGGGTATAAATATGATGTGGTGGCAGCACATTTGTCTAGGCCCCTCTGGCTTCACAAGGGGGAGAGAAAATCACCATCAACATCATCATCCCAGGGTTCATTTCTTTCAAGCAGAGATCAGGCATGCCACCATCTTCCAACCTTTTTGCCAGTTCTGACACCAACTGCAAAAATGGTGTAGAAGTGGTGGCATATGATTTCCTCTAACTTCATAAGGGGGAGATAGAACCACCATCAGCAGTATCAGCCCAAGGCTGATTCCTATGAGGTCAGACATGCTGCTACCCTCCAAACTCTTTACCGACTCTGACACCAACCATCTCTACCATGACACTTTCTATGTCTCTTCAAGGGTCAATAATTCATTGTGATGACCACATAGAACCCAGACAATATTAACTAAAATGTTTTTTTTTAGGGAAGTCATACAGTATAATTCAGGTTCAGGAATGCTCAGGGTAGAATTTCTTTATCAGGAGAGCCTTCTGTCTGCCATGACCCAGAGGCACATCTCTCTGGCCCTCCACTCTTCGGCCTGGTTTCTGCCATGCTCAGGCAAGTGTTAGAAACCTCCTTCAGCTTGCTAATAATTGTATGCCATCCTGCCAGCAAGCATCTGTCCAAAGGCATTCAATTTTCTTGAGCCAGGAAGCCCACCATCTCACGATGGTCTTTTTGTTCAGCTGCTATTGTGATTTCTCTCTCTACTGAAGAGATGTCCAGTGCAGAGACCTGGAATCCAAAGACACACTCCACTCCTGGCTGATGCTTCTGTATGGTAGTAAGATCTTCCCCTTCTGCCTCTGGGATGGCTCATTTTGTCTAGCAAGATGGCAAAACTGACCAATCTTCACGTTGTGACAATCTTCACACCTTATTTCGATGATTCCACCCTGATATGGGTGTCAGGTGCCTCTTAGTCCTCAAGGAGATATCTTTGCTCTTTAGGACTTTGCATTGTTAACAAGCTATCAAATCCCCTTGGTGGACTACAAGTACCTCATATTTGCATACTTCCACCCAGTCATCTGGTGGGTCGCAAAGACTATGGCTAGAAGAGCCACACCAAGTAATTCACTGAAATATATTGCATCAATTGCTCTGACTCACTTAAAGCACTTTAAAATACCATCTGCATGATTTCCAACAAAACTGTTGTTGTATTGTTAGGTACCATCAAGTTGTCTCCATAATGACCCCTATGCACAGCAGAATGAAACACCACCTGGTCCTGCACCAGTTTCATGATCCTTGCTATACTTGAGCCCATTGCTGCAGCCACTGTGTTAATCCATCTCATTGAAGGGTTTCCCCTCTTTTGTCGACCCTCCACCTTACCAAGTATGACATCTTTCCCCAGGGAATGGTCCCTTCTGATAACATGATCAAAGTAGGTGAGCTGAAATCTGGCCATTCTCGCTTCCAAAGATCATTCCAGCTGCATTTCTTCCAGGACAGAGTCATTAGTTCTTTAAGGAGTCCATGGTACTTCCAGCATTCTTTGCCAGCACAACAACTCAAAATCATCCATTTTTCTTCAGTCTTCCTTATCCATTGTCCAACTCTTACATGGATATGAGACGATTGAAAATACCATGGCTTGTGTCAGGTGCCTCTTAGTCCTCAAGGAGATATCTTTGCTCTTCAGGACTTGAAAGCAGTCCTTTGTAGCCAATTTCCCAGTGCTATACTTCGACTGATGTCCTGATTGCTGCTTCCATTGTATAAATTGTTGAACCAAGTGATATGAAGTCTTTGATAACATCCATTTATTGTGATGATGCTTATAGGTCCAGTTGTGAGAATTTTTGTTTTCTTTGTATTGAAATGTAATCCATACTGCAGACTGTATTCTTTAATCTTCATCAAGAAGTTCTTCAAGTCATCCTCACTTTCAGCAAGGAAAGTTGTGTAGTCAAGTCATCACAAGTTGTTAATGATTCTTCCTCCGGTCTTCATGCCACGTTCTTCTTCACAGAGTACAGTTTTTCGGATTATTTGCTCAGCGTACAGATTAAATAAGTTTGGTAAAAGGATACAATTTTTTTCTCACTCCCTTCTTGATTTTAAAACATGCAATGCCCCCTTGTTCTGTTTGAATGACACCCTCCTGGCTATGTACAGGTTCTCATGAGTACAATTAAGTGTTCTGGAATTCCCATTCTTCTCAATGTTACCCATAATTTGTTATGATCCACACAATCAAATGTGTTTGTATAGTCAATGAAACACAAGTAAGCATCTTACTCTTATTCTTTGCTTTCAGCCAAGGTCTATCTGACATTGGCAGTGATATCCGTAGTTCTATATCCTCTTCTGGATCCAGCTTGCAGTTCTGGAAGTTCTCTGTCAATATACTGCTGTAACTGTTTTTAAATTATCTTCAGTAAGATTTTATTTACATGCAATATCAATGATATTGTTTGATAATTGCCACATTCTGTGAGATCACTTTTCTTTGGAATGGGTACAAATATGGATTTCTTCAAGTCAGCTGCCAGGTAGCTGTCTTCCAAATCTCCTGTCATAGCCCAGTGAGTGCCTCCAGGCTGACATCTGTTTGTTGAAACATCTCAATGAGTGTTCTGTCAATTCCTGGAGCCTTGTTTTTCACCACTTCCTTCAATACAGCTTCAACTTCTTCCTTCAATAGCATTGGTTCTTGATCATATGCCACTCTGAAATGGATGAACATCAACCAATTCTTTTTGGTACACTGACTGTGTATTCCCTCCATCTTCTTTTAATGTTTCCTGCATCATTCAATATTTTGCCCATAGAATCTTTCAATATTGCAACTTGAGGCTTAAATTTTTTCTTAGGTTCTTTCTGCTTGAGAAATGCTGAGTGTGTTCTTCCTTTTTGGTTTTCTAACTCCAGGTCTTTGCACATTTCATTATAATAATTAAGTTTGTCTCTTTGAGCTGCTCTTTGAAATCTTCTCTCAGCTCTTTTATCTTATCATTCTTCCATTTACTTTAGCTACTTTCCATTCAAGGGCACGTTTCAGAGTCTCTTCTGACATCAATTTTGGTTTTTTCTTCCTTTCCTGTCTTTTCAATGACCTTTTGTTTTCTTTAAGGATGATGTTCTTGATGTCATTCCACAATTCCTCTGATTTTCAGTCATTGAAGTTCAATGCATCAAGTCTATTCTTTAGATGGTCTCTAAATTCAGGAGGGTTATATTCAAGGTCATATTCATGGACTTCTTTTAATTGTCTTTAACTTCAAGTTGAACTTCCATACGAGCAGTTGATGGTCTGTCCCACAATCCGCTCTGGGCCTTGTTTTGGTTAAAGATATTATGTTTTTCCATTACCTCTTGCCACAGATGTAGTCAGTCTGATTCTTGTGTACTCTATCTAGTGAAGTCCACATCTATAGCCATTGTTTGTGATGTTGAAAAAGATATTTGCAATGAATAAGTCTTTGGTCTTGCAAAATTCTACCACACAATCTCCAGCATTTTTTCTATCACCAAGGGCAAATTTTCCAACTATCAGTGATTCTTCTTTGTTTCCAACTTTTGCATTCCAATCACCAGTGATAATCAGCACATCTTGATTGCATATTCGGTAAATTTCAGACTGCAGAAGTTGATAAAATCTTCAATTTCCTCATGTTTGGCATTGGTGGTTGGTGCAAAAATTTAAATAATATTAGCATTAACTGGTCTTCCTTGTAGGCATATGTAGTACTATCCCTAATAGCATTATACTTCAGGACAGATCTTGAAACATCCTTTGTGATGATGAATGTCACACCATTCTTCATATTGTCATTCTCGGCATAGTAGATCATATTTTTGTCTGATTCAAAATGGCCAAAACTGGTCCATTTCAGCTCACTAATGTCTATGATATAAATCTTTATGTGTTTCATTTCATTTTTGACAACTTCCAATTTTCATACTTCATACATTCCACATTCTAATTATTAATGGGAATTTGCAGCTGTTTCTCTTCATTTTGAGTTGTGCCATGTCAGCAAGTGGAGGTCCTGAAAGCTTTACTTTTTTCATATCATTAAGGTTGTTTCTACTCTGATGAGGCAACTCTCTCCCAGTTGTATTTTGAGTGCCTTTCAACCTAAGCGAGTCAGTGTCTGGCACTCTATCGGACAATGTTTCCAGGCTATTCATAACATTGTCCAGTAATGTATTAGACAGTGTTTGTCTGCTATTCATAAGGTTTTCCTTGGCCAATTCTTTGAGAAGTGGATGGCCCCTTCCTCCTTAGTAGCCTGTTTCAGTCTGTAAGCTATATTGAAATGTGTGCACCATGTGCAACCCTGCTGGCTTTTGAAACACCAGTGGAACAGCCTCCAGCCTCAAAGCTACACACAAACCACCATAGGATGACAAACAGAAAGATAAGTTCATCTTCACTAGCTGTTTGAAACCTCTCTGACTTCATCTTACCTGGATCTTCCCCCTGTCAGCCATGGCTTCCCTCCTCCCTGCCTTTCTCTCTCTCCCCTTACCCTTACCAACAAAACTAGAAGTTGGTTTAATTTTACTTTCTTTTTAAATGCTTTTGAGAACTTACAGAAAACTTTTACTATAACAGAGGTTTACTTCTTCCTTGACATTATCATTTTGTTTAGTATTTATTGAAAGAAACTCAGCTTCTGTTAGACAACTACTTGGCTATCAACAAACTTTTTCACTTCAAGTTGGTACAAATTGTCAAAAAATAAATTTTCAATATGATTACAAATTATTCCTCTTTGGCCCTATTATATCTGATAAGTGATCTGTCACCTACTTTTTTTAAATTCATTATGATAATGGATGCAGTTGGTAAATGCATGCAAAGCATAGAAAGTAAGTTTTGGTTTTGTTAGGAAGAGAGTTTGCTATACTGTGGATTTGAGCATTTGGAAGACATCAGTCAAAATCTGAGACTTGTTTAATCAAAGATTTGGATTTTGACAGGAACAATAACCCATTTATCATTTGTACAGTAAATAAATCATTTCTTTACACCCAATATACTTGTTAGATAATAAAATGTATTTCAAAATGAATTAAAAACTTCTCCTTTTGGTCTTTCCAAGAGTTGAAAAGACTGCTTGCTAATTGCCTATACAGTCTTATTCTCTTTCTTATTTGCAGAATCTCTATCTTCTTTGAGAATTCAATATGCTTATTTAAGTTATTTCATTTCCTAGTAGTTTTAGGCACAATGATATTAACCAATGTGTTGTGTGGGCTTTCTGAGAAGAGTTTCAAAGAAGCTGACTCAACTACTTCATGGACTGTGAACAAAATAGCAGGAACTTTGGCAGTGAACTCAGTCTATGAATCAACCTTAAGGACAGAAGCCAAGGCTAGGAGGTAGAACAGAAAGAGGGAACAAGCATGAGCCCTGATGCTTGAGAGAGTCTTGACTGTATATCCCAGATTTTTTTTCACCTGAGAGAAATCAAATTCTATTTTGCTTTAATGTCTTTTTAAAATTAATTAAATAACTTACTTATTTTTCTCTAACATATGCACATCTAATTTGGTAAGATACAAAGAGTATTTTCTGTTATTCCATGGAATACTATTGTGCTGTATCTACAGAAACAAAGAGAAACAAATCAAAAAAGCAAAAACAAAACAAAATACAAAGTAAAAA
>NW_006922227.1:191045-208576 GCF_000298275.1 Orycteropus afer afer | reverse complement strand
AAAAAAACACTAAACAAATAAATGGCAAAACAAAATAAAAAGTTTGAAGGACAATTAAGTTTACAAAATAATTCAATCTAATATATACACATGGCCAATGTGAACAGACACTGTCTACAGGAGTAAATTAAAAGGCTCAGCCCTTATTATGAAAAAACAAGTTGTTAGCTTTGACACAGCATTTTCCAGCAATATTTATTTGTCCATGGATCCCTTTTTTTTTTTTTTGACATATATTTTAACATCTTATAAAACAGTGACCTTATTTTGAACTATTTTAGGAAACATCCTATTTTTTTTTCTTTTTTTTTTACTTTTATTGTGGTGAAAAATATACAAGACATTCACTAACATATCAACACATATCATCGTCCATATTTACAACTCAAGGACTACATTTTTCATATTGTGCTACCATTATCACTACCATTTTCCAAAATATTCCACCACCTATTAACAGAAACCATAAACTCAATGCTCCCCAAACAAAAGCTTTCCCTTTGCCCCTCCTCCCTCCCTCCTACACTTGGTAACCTTGAATAGTCTTTGGTAAATATATATATATATATATATATATATATATACACACACACACACACACACACACACACACATATGTCTTTTTTTTTTTTTCAACCTGTATAGAAACTTTCATTCCCTTCCCCTCCCATCCCTGGTAACCAACAAAGAAATTTCTGTCTATATGTAAACCTTTCCCTGACTTCTTGCAATAGTGGGCGAATACAGTATTTGTCCTTCTGTGATTGACTTATTTCATTCAGCATAATCCTGCAAATTCATCCACCTTATGTTGTGTTTTGCATATTCTATGTTATTCTGCAGGGTTGCAGGGTTGCAGAGTCAATCACCGTTAGTAACCACAGTTAGTTTATCCATTTTTCAGTTGTTGGGATCTTAGATTATTTCCATCTCTTTGCTATTGTGATGAACATGGGTATGCATATATCTATTCATGTTCTGCCTCCAACTTCTATAGGATGTACACCTACTGATGGGATTGCTGGGTCAAATGGTATTTCTATTTCCAAATTTTTAAGGAAACATCTTACCAATTTCCACAGTGGTTGTATCATTCTACAGTTCCACCAGTTGTATGAGAGTCCCAATCTCTCCACATCCTTACTGGCATTTGTTAATTTCTGTCTTGTGTGAAATGATATATCATGGTTGTTTTGATTGTCATCTCTCTAAAGGCTAATGATGGCAAATATTTCTTCATGTGTTTGTTGGCTGCCTGAATATCTTCTTCTTCTTTTTTTTTTTTTTTTTAGGTACAGTGTTCTTTATTGATGGTACATGACAAGGTTGGGCTCTCTAAGCCCCTCCCCTTCTTTAGGGGTCTGGATGGAAACTATAGAGAATGGGAGATTCTCAGTGTGTTGGGGATGGGGTTGGGGCAAGGACTCCCCAGCAGAAAGGGTTTCTCTCTTCCTCTAGTGCTAGTGCTGGGGCTGGTGGTCCAGGAGGCTCTTATTCCTTGGAGGCCATGTGGACCATAAGGTCCACCACCCTGTTGCTGTAGGCCAAATTCATTACCATACCAGGAAATGAGTTTAACAAAGTGGTTGCTCAGGGCAATGCCAGCCCCAGCATCAAAGGTGGAAGAATGGGTGTCACTGTTAAAATCACAGGAGACAACCTGGTCTTCAGTGTAGCCCAGGATGCCCTTTAGGGGACCCTCCAGTGCCTGTTTCTCCACCTTCTTGATGTCATCATATTTGGTGGCTTTCTCCAAATGGCAGGTCAGGTCCACAATGGACACATTGGGGGTGGGGACACGGAAGGCCATGCCAGTGAGCTTCCCATTCAGCTCAGGGATGACTTTGGCAGTGCCAGTAGATGCAGGGATGATGTTCTGGGCAGCCCCACAGCCATCATGCCACAGTTTCCCAGAGGGGTCATCCACAGTCTTCTGGGTGGCAGTGATGGCATGGACCATGGTCATGAGTCCTTCGACAATGCCAAAGTTGTCATGGATGACCTTGGCCAGGGGGGCCAAGCAGTTGGTGGTGCCGGAGGCATTGCTGACAATCTTGAGGGAGTTGTCATACTTCTCATGGTTCACACCCATCACAAACATGGGGACATTGGCTGAAGGGGCAGAGATGATTACTCTTTTGGCACCACCCTTCAAGTGATCCCCAGCCTTCTCCATGGTTGTGAAAATGCCGGTAGACTCTAAAACATATTCAGCACCAGCATCACCCCACTTGATGTTGGTGGGATCTCACTCCTGGAAGATGGTGATGTGCTTCCCATTGATGACAAGCTTCCCACTCTCAGCCTTGATGGTACCATGGAACTTGTCATGGGTAGAGTCATACTGGAACATGTAGACCATGTAGTTGAGGTCAATGAAGAGGTCATTGATGGCAACAACATCTACTTTACAAGAGTTAAAAGCACCCCTGGTGACCAGGTGCCCAATACGGCCAAATCCGTTTACTCTGACCTTCATCATCGTGTCTCACCGAAGCGGCTGGGACTGCACAAGAGGGTGCGACTGTCTGTCCAAAGGGGAGGAGCAGAGATCCCTGAATATCTTCTTTGATGAAGTGTCTGTTCATGCCTTCTGCCCATTTTGAAATTGGATTTCTGGTCTTTTTGATGTTGGGGTGTTGGGGTTTTCTACAAATTTCGGAGATAAGTCCTTCATCTGCATCTGATATATCATTGCCAAATATATATATTTTATATATATCCCCCCCCCATTCTGTAGGTTTTTGTTCTACTCTTTTGGAGAAGTCTTTTGATGCACATAAGAATTTAAATTTTAGAAGCTCCCCATCATCTATTTTATCTTCTCCTGTTTGTATATCTTGGGTTATGCTTGATAGTCTATTTATGCCATCAATTAGGGCCCCTAAATTTACCCCTAATTTTTCTTTGATGAACTTCATAGTTAAGTTTCACATTTAAGTACTTGATCCATCTGGAGTTTGTTTTTGTGTATGATGGAGATGCAGATCTTGTTTCATTTTTCTGAAAATGGATATCAAATTTTGCCAGCACCATTTGTGGAAGACACTATCTCTTCTCCATTTAATGGATTTTAACCCTTTGTCAAAGATCAGCTGACCATAGGTGAGTGGATCTGTTTCTGGATTCTCAATATTTTTCCGTAATACTTTGCTTATCTGAGGTCTCTTTCCTTTCCATATAAAAATAGTGATTGGTTTTTCCATATCTTTAAAGAATGTTAATGGAATCTGGATTGGGATTTCATAGAACATATAAATTGCTTTGGCTAGTGTTAAAATTTCACAATGTTTAATCTTCCTGTCCATGAGTGTAGTATGTGCTTCCATTTATGTTGATCTCTTATAGTTTCTTGAAGTAGTGTTTTATAGTTTTATTTGTATAGGTCTTTTGTGTTCCTGGTAAGATTTATTACCAAGAATTTTATCTTCTTGATTGCTATTGTAAATGATATTGATTTCCTTATTCCCTTTTCAGAGACCTCTTGCTGTGTAGAGGAATACAACTGATTTTTGTATGTTGATCTTGCATCCTACCACTATGCTAAATCTTTCAATAAATCCCAGTAATTTTCTTGCTGAGTCTCTTGGGTTTTCTATATATAGGATCATGTCATCTGCAAATAGGGATAGTTTGACTTCTTCCTTATCAATTTGGATGCCTTTGAATTCCCTTTCTTCCCGTACCGCTCTGGCTAGGACTTCCAATACTGTGTTGAATACAAATGGAGATGGAGGGCATGCTTCTCTCATTCCTGGTCACAAGGGGAATTGTTTCAGTCTCTCTCCATTGAGTATAATGTTGGCTGTTGCTTTTGCATATATGCCCTTTATTATATTGAGGGATGTCCCTTCTATTCCTATTTTGTGGAGAGTTTTTATCAAGTGTGTTGAATTTTATCAAATGCCTTTTCTGCATTGATTGATATGATCATATGATTCTTTTCCTTTATTTTATTTATGTGAAGGAGCTCTGGTGGTGTAATGGATAAGGGACTTGACTACCAATGGAAAATCAGCAGTTCAAACCCACCAGCTTCTCCATGGAAGGAAGACTGAGTGATATACTTCTGTAAAGATTTACAGCCTCAGAAGCCCAATGAGGGTCACTATGAGTCAGAAACATCTCAATGACAGTGAGTTTGGTTTTAGCTTACTTATGTGATGGATTACATTAATTGCTTTTCTAATGGTGAACCATCCTTGCACAGCTGGTATGACTCACACTTGGTCATGATATATTGCTATTATTTTTGTTATGTTGTTGGTGTCTATTGGCTAGGATTTTGTTGAAGATTTTTGCATCTATATTCATGATGGATATTGGTCTGTAGTTATCCTTTCAAGTGATGTCTGCCTAGTTTTGGTACCAGGGTTGTGCTTGCTTCATAAAATGAATTTGGGAAGAGTCCATCATTTTCTATGTTCTGGAATAATTTGAGTGGGCTAGGTGTCAGCTCTTCACTGAATGATTGGTAGAACTCTCCAAACCATCTGGGCCAGGACTTTTATTCTGTGGGTAATTTTTTATGACCTATTCAATTTCTTCTTTTGTTATGGGTCTTGAACTTTTCTACCTCAGTCTGTGTTAGTTTAGGTAAGTATTGTGTTTCTAGAAACCTATCCATTTCTTCTAGATTTTCAAATTTGTTGGAGTACAGTTCTTCATAGTATCCTGATATTATTCTTTATATTTCTTCTGGTTCTGCTATCACGTCATCCCTTCCTTTCTTTACTCATGTTATGTGCAACTTCTCCCTCTTTTCCTTTGTTAAGTTTTCCAGTAGTTTGTCAATTTTGTTAATTTTTTCAAAGAACCAACTTCTAGTCTTGTTGATTTTTTCTCATTTTTGTATTTTCTGTCTCCTTGATTTCTGCTGAAATCTTTATTATTTCTTTTCTTCTGGCAACTGTAGGCTGTTTTTGTTTTTCTTTTTCTAATTGTGGGAGATGTTGGGTAAAGGTGTTGATTTGGGCTCTTTCTTCTTTTTTGATGTGTGCATTTATTGTTATAAATTGGCCTCTGATCACTGGTTTTGCTGTGTCCCAAAAAGTTCGGTACTTTGCATTTTCTTTCTCATCTTTCTCAGATACTTCTATAACTGGATTGGTGTCATCATGTGTGTTAATCATTGGTTTGTTTGTTGTTGTTGGCTCTGTATCAGAAGGATTCCCTTTAGTATCTCCTATAAGGTTGGTCTGGTTTTAATGAATTCTGTAAATTTTTGCTTCTTTGGAAATCTCCTAATTTCACCCACATAGTAGAGGGACAGTTTTGCTGGGTATAAAATTCCTGGTTGGAGATTCCCCCCCCCCCTTAGATTTTAGTATGTATCATCCCATTGCCTTCTCATCGGCATAGTTTCTGCTGAGAAATCAGTTGGTGTTGTTATGTGTCGTTGAGTCATCTCTGACTCATAATGACCTTATGTACAACAGAACAAAACACTGCTCAGTCCTGTGCCAACCTCATAAGCTGTACTATACCTGAGCCCTTTGCTGCAGTCACTGTGTCAATCCATCTTGTTGAGGGCCTTCCCTTTTTCATTGATCCTCCACCTTAATGAGCATGATACTGTTCTGTAGAGAATGGTCCCTTCTAACAATATGACCAAAGTAGGTGAGGCGAAATCTGGCCATTCTCACTTCCAAGGAGCATTCTGGCTGCACTTATCCAGGACAGATTTCTTAATTCTTTTAGCAGTCCATGGTAATTTCAGTATTCTTCACCAACACCACAACTCAAAATCATCAACTCTTCTTTGGTCTTCCTTATTTGTTGTTCAACTCTCACACGCATATGAAGTGATTGAAAATACCATGGCTTGGGTAAGGTGCATCTTAATATTCAAGGAGATATCTTTGCTCTTCAGCACTTGAAAGAGGTCTTTTGCAGATGATTTGCCCAGAGCTATATGTCATCTGATATCTTGACTGCTGCTTTCATTGTTATTGATTGTAGAACCAAGTAATATGAAGTCCATGAAAACTTCAATCTTTACTTCATTTATCATGATGCTGTTTATAGGTCCATTTGTGAGAATTTTTTTTTTTTTTTTTATTGAGATGCAATCCATACTGCAGTATTCTTCAATATTCATCACTAAGTGCTTCAAGTCATCCTTACTTTTAGTAAGCAAATTTGTATAGTCAGCATATTGCAAGTTGTTAATGATTCTTCCTTCTATCCTGATGCCACATTTTTCTTCATATATTCTGGCTTTTTTGATTATTTGCTCAGCATACAGATTGAATAAGTATGGTGAAAGGATACAACCCTAACACACTCTGTTCCTGATTTTAGACCATGCAGTATCCCCTTGTTTTGTTCAAACAACAGCCTCCTGGTCTATGTACAGGTTCCTCCTGAGCACAATTAAGTGTTGTGGAATTTCTGTTCTTCTCAATGTTACCCATAATTCTTTATGATCCACACAAACATCTTTCTAGTATTATTTGCTATTGGCCAAGATCCTTCTGACATAAGCAATGATATTCCCTATTCCATGTCCTCTTCTGAATCCAGCTTGCATTTCTGGAAGTCCTCTGTTAATATACTGCTGCAACCATTTTTGAATTATCTTCAGGAAGATTTTACCTGTGTGAAATATTAATGATACTGTTTGATAATTTCCACATTCTGTGGGATCACCTTTCTTTGGAATGGGTACAAATATGCATCTCTTCTTATCAGTTGGTCAGGTAACTATCTTCCAAATTTCTTGGCATAGACTAATAAGTGCCACCAGCATAGCATTGGTTTGCTGAAAAATCTCAGTGGGTATTCTTCCATTAATTCCCAGAGGCTTGTTCTTCATCAATTCCTTTAGTGCATCTTTGATTTTTTCTTTCATTTCTATTGGTACTGGATCATATGCCACCTCTTGAAATAGATGAACACTGACCAATTCTTTTTGGTATAGTGACTTTGTGTATTTCTTCCTTCTTTTGTTTTTTCCTGCATCATTCAATATTTTGTGCATAGAATCTTTCAATATTGCAGCTTGAGGCTTGATTTTTTTCTTCAGTTCTTTCAGCATGAGAAATGCTGAGTGTGTTCTTCCCTTTTGGTTTTCTACCTCCAGCTTTGCACATCTCATTATAATAATTGGCTTTGCCTTTTTGAGCTGCTATTTGAAACCTTCTGTTCAACTCTTTTATCTTGTCATTTCTTCCATTTTCTTTAGCTACCCTCAATTCAAGAGCAAGTTTTAGAGTCTCTTCCAATATCCATTTTAGTCTTTTCTTCCTTTCTTTTTAATGACCTTTTGCTTTCCTAATGGATGATGTTCTTGATGTCATCCCACAGTTCCTCTTGTTTTCAGTCATTGGTGCTCAATGCATCAAATTTATTCTTTAGGTGGTCTCTAAATTCAGGAGGGATATAATGAAGGTCATATTTTGGCTCTTGTGGGATTCTTTTAATTGTCTTCAGCTTCTAATTGAACTTGCATGTGAGCAGTTGATAGTCTGTTCCACAATCAGCTTCTTGCCTTGTGTTGGCTGAAGATATTGAGCTTCTCCATCATCTATTTCCACAAATATAGTTGATCTCATGCTTATTTACTCCACCTAGCAAAATCCATGTGTATAGCTGCTGTTTACATTGTTGAAAAAAGGTATTTGCAATGAATAAGTTTCTGGTCTTACAAAATTCTACCATGAGATCTTTAGCATTATTTCTATCTCTAAGGCCATATTCTTCCAAATACCAGTGATTCTTCTTTGTTTCCAACTTTTACATTACAATCACTGGTAGTAATCAGCACCATCTTGATTGCATGTTTGGTCAATTTCAGACTGCAGAAGTTGGCAGAAATCTTTAATTTCCTCATCTTTGGCTAAGGTGATTGTTGTGTAAATGGTAGTATAATGGTAGCATTAAGTGGTCTTCCTTGTAAGTGTATGGATATTATCCTGTCACTAATAGCATTGTGGGAGCTCTGGTAGCATAGTGGCTAAGGCACTTGACTGCTAACCAGAAGGCTGGAGGTTCAAACCCACCAGCCACTCCCCGGAAGGAAGATGAGGCAATCTACTTCCTTAGTGATACTGCCTGGGAAACCCAAGGAGTGGTCGCTATGGGTCGGGTCTGACTCAATGGCACACAACAACAACAACAACAAAAATAGCATTGTACTTCAGGATAGATCTTAAAACATTTTTTGTGACAATGAATGCCAAACCATTCTTCTTCAATTTGTCATTCCTGGCATACTAGATCATATAGTTGTGTGATTCAAAATGACCCAAACTAGTCCCTTTTAGGTCATTCATGACTAGGATATTGATCTCTATGTCTTCCATTACATTTTTAACAACTTCCAATTTTCCTAGCTTCTTATTTAATAATTTCCATGTTCTGATTGTTAATGGATATTTGCAGCTGTTCCTTTTCATTCCGAGTCATGTCACCTCAGCAGATGGAAGTCCCAAAAGCTTTACTCCATCCACATCATTAAGGTTGATTCTATTGAGAGGAGGCAGCTCTTCCCCAGTTGAATTTTGAGTGTCTTCCAACCCGAGGGCCTCATCTTCTGGCAAGATCTATATCAGACAATGTTTCATGGCTATTTGTAAAAGTTTTCCAGTAATATATCAGATGGTGTCTCATTGCTATTCATATGGTTTTCACTAGTCAATTCTTTGAGAGATGGATGACTCTTTTCTTCTACCTAGTTGATCTTAGTCTGGAAACTCTGCTGAAACCTGTCCACTGTGGGTGACCCTGCTGGTATTTGAATACTGTTGGCATGGTCCCCAGCCTCACAACAATGTGCAAACCACCACAGTACAATGCACTGACAGAGAACTGTTGGAGGTTGCTACTGGGATATAATCAAAATGGCTGTGTTTTCAGAACAGCCAGCAGGCCCCAACTTCTTACCCATTGTTTTTATTCAGGTTCTTCTGCTAGTTGGTATTTAATCCACTTTTTTATCTTTGCCTTCAAATCTCAGAGTTCCAGGATCATCTTCTTTATTGATTTCAATTTGTTTCTAACTGTTTTGTTGCAGAAGGTCTGTGTACTTTGTCTGCTTATTCCGCTGTCTTGCCAGAATGCCTGAGGAAACATCACTTTTGAAATGCACAGAGTACTGGAAATTCTAATGAAGCCCTGGACTAAGACTCAGAAGAAAGATATTTGAGCCTTAGCTCTGTAACTTACCAGTTAAATACATCCTTATTTTTGTTAGGTGTCATTGAGTCAGTTTTGACTCATAGCCACCCTATGTATAACAGAACAAAACAATTAGGTCCAGTACCATCCTCATAATCATTGCTGTGTTTGAGCTCATTGTTGCAGCCACGACTTTGAGAGTCTTCCTCTCTTTTTGCTGACTATTTACTTCATCTAGCTTGATGTCCTTCTCCAGAGACTTCCCTCTTAATAACATGTCCAAAGTAAGTGAGACAAAGTCTTGACGTCCTTCCTTCTAGGAGCATTCTGGTTGTATTTCTTTTCAGACAGGTGTCTTCATTCTTCTGACAGTCCATGGTATATTACATCCAATATAAAATTAAGTGTTCTGGCTCAGATGAGCAAGATGTTTTCAGTCTTAAGATTCTTTAAAACTGATAGATTATACCTGAGAATATGAGTATCTTTTGGGTGTTTCTGGTTTAAGCATATATAAATGACCTATATTACATAAAAACATTAGAGAACAAAGTCTCATGTTGGGAAGTTTTCCCCAGTACTGAAGAAACTCAACCAAAATATGGAGAGAAGGAGGTCATGAAAATTTTCTCATAAATTTGTTTTCTGATTCCTTTATGTTTACCATAATTTCTTCTGGCATGGTTATGGGAGAGTATAATTACATTCACAATTTAATTGGAAGATGGAACAGGTCGATTATTCAGATGACTCTTTTAGGATAATGGTCATATTTTAACTAACTTAAAGCTGTTCACTTTTGGATGTTTGGCTTAAAAAGTTTTGACTAAAACCATTGCCAACTAATTTTAATTATAGTAAAGATTGGTTAAAGATTGGTTGCAAGCTGTGAAAATGTCATTCTTTACACTAAGTAAAATCAGTTTCTAATTTGGTCAAACTAAACAATTCAAAATCATTCCTTTAAAGAGGAAGATTATGCAAATGTACTTGCACTTTGGCAAGCCTTCTTATATATATAATTTGATAGTTTTGCTCTATAAATAAGAAAAGTAAAGAAAAAGGTATGGTATTTAAAAAAAATCAGTATATTTTTATAGTAATGTGATAATGTAGAAAATGAAGAATAAAATGTAGAAATGCAGACTGCAGAAAAGGAGTTGATCTTTTGTTTTGCTATAAACAAACATGGACAAAAATATGTTTTGTAGAAAACATGTTACCTTACATTTTTAAAGTAAATTCTCATACTATTTCATATATTATTATCCTATGGAATTTAACTTCAAATACTTTTCTAGATAAAAAGTGATTTTCACATATAAATTCATTTTAATATTGCTAAATATGGTGTAAGGATCCCTGGTGGCACAATGATTAAAGTACTTGACTGCTAACTGAAAGGTCAGTGGTTCCAATCTGCCAGTTGCTCCATGAGAGAAAGATGTGGCAGTCTGCTTACATAAAGATTCACAGCCTTTGAAACCTATGGGGTAGCTCTACTTTGCCCTACAAGGTATAATAAGTCAGAAACAACTCGATAGTAGTGCAATATTTTGTGTTTAAATATTGTATAATGATAATGAAGATTGCTGTTTTAAACTATAGAGAATAGTTGCATCAATTTTAACTGAATTTAAGCAAACTCAACTTGCATAAATCGAAATTTACACAAAGGAGGAATTAAGGAAGGATTATTTACTTCAACTAAGATTTTCTTCATATACCAGTGTTATCCTCACAGTTTTTCTTCAAGCAGTAATACAACAATCCATTGAAAATGTATTTTGACTGATAAAATATAGTTTTACTGTTCCATATTGTGAGAATAAAGCATGCTATACCAAAATCCATGTATAGTCAACTCTAAAAGGCCTCAGTGATTATTGTGTATTTGGTATGCATGCAAAGCATAGAAAATTGACTGCAGAAACATGTATAGACATGATTATTTCATCCCATGTGTGGCTGATAGGAGAGTTGTAGATGCAAGTGATCAAATGCATTTATTATGACCAGAAGCACAAATCAAGGCTGCTTGTCTAATGTTTTTATCATCTGCTTTTTTACAGTGTTTTTGGTTGCCCTCAAAGACTGCATTCAGGTATTAACATTGAATTTAGGTCCTATTAAGGCTCTAGTGATTCTGTGATACTATGAAAGCAAAATGCCCGAAGACTTGCAGGACCTAAACTCAATGTTAATATCTGTGATATTCTGATTGTAGATCATCACTCATCTGTCTGCCATACTATGGTGGCTTGTGTGTTGCTGTGATGCTGAAAGCTATGTCACTGGTATTTCAAGTGGGCAGGATCACCTGTGGTAGACAGGTTTCAGTGAAGCTTCCATACTGAGATTGAGTGGTCCATTTCTGAAAAAACTGGCCACTGAAAACCTTATGAGCAACAGTGAAACATTGTCTGATATGGTGTCAGAAAATAAGACCCTCAGGTTAGAAGACACTCAAATTATGATTGTGGAAGAGCTACTTCCTTAAATTAGAGTTAATCTTAATGATATAGATGGAGCAAAGCTTTCATGACCTTCATTACCTGATGTGGAATGACTCAAAATGATAAGAAAATGCTTCAAATATCCATTAATTATTAGAATGCAGAATGTAGGAAGTATGAATCGAGGGAAATTTGAAATCGTCAAAAATGAAATGGAATACATAAAGATCTATATGGTAGGCATTAGTGAGCTAAAATAGACTGGTATAGGCTGTTCTGAGTCAGACAATCCTGTGGTCTACTCTGCTGGGAATGACAAATTGAAGAGGACTGTCATATTCATCATCACAAAGAATACTTCAAGATCTATCCTGAAGTAAAATGTTGTCAGTAATAGGATATCTATATCCCTACAAGGAAGCCCTGTTAATATTACTATTACTCAAATTCACACACCAACCACTAAAGTCAAAAATAAAGAAGCTGAAGATTTTTATCAATTTCTGCAGCCTGGTATTGATCAAACATTTAATTAAGATGTATGGCAATTACTGATTGCAATGTGCAAGTTGGAAAAAAAGAAAGGAAAAGAAAAGAAAAGAAATATAGGTAGTTGGGAAATATTGCCTTGGTGAGCAAAATGATGCTGGAGATAGCATAATAGAATTTTCTAAGATCATTGACTTGTTCATCATAAATATCTTTTACTCAATGACATAAATGGTGACTATATATGTAGAAGGAAGGTTGGGCAATCCTACTTCCGTAGTGATACTGCCTTGGAAACCCAAGGAGGGATCATTATGAGTCGGGGCTGACTAGACAGCAAATAACAACAACAACAACAATATATGTAGAATGCACCAGATGGCATACACAGGAATCAAATCAACTACCTCTGTGGAAACAGACAATGGAGAAGCTCAGTATCATCAGTCAGAACAAGGTCAGGGACCAATTATGGAACAGACCATCAATTGCTTATGTGGAGGTTTTAGTTGAAACTGAAGAAAATTAAAACAAGTCCATGAAGACTATGGACTGTCTATGGGACTATGGTCAACCAAACCTAAGCCATGGTATTTTCAATTGCCTCATATGCATGTGAAAGCTGGACAAAGAATAATAAAGACCAAAAAAGAACTGATACATTTGAATTATGGTGTTGGTGAAGAATATTGAATATACCATGGATTGTTAGAAGAAGGAACAAATCTGTCTTGGAAGAAGTACAGTACAGCTGGAATTCTCCTCAGAAGTGAAAATAGCCAAACTTCATCTCTTGTACTTTGGTCATGTTATCAGGAGGGATAACATGTTTACTAAAGCAGGGAGTCAATGAAAATGAGGAAGACCCTTAACAAGATGGTTATACAGTGGCTGTAACAATGGGCTTAAGCAGAGCAACGATTGTGAGGATGGCCTAGGACTAGGCAGTGTTTCATTCTCTTGTAGATAGGGTAGCTATGAGTTGGATACTACTTGACGGCACCTAATATTAATGACAATAGTAGAAGTAAAATGACAATTTCTCTGTGCTCCCATCATCCACAATCAAGAAAGACAGAGAGCAGTCACTTGATCACATTGGAAAGGGGAATCTAATTTGGCAGTGATTGTGCTGAAGCCTCTTTGTATAAAGTATTCATGAGCTTGCTCTCAAGATTTTCACTGAAAATTATGTGTAGCAGATGGATCTCATTGTTAACCCCACTTAAATTATCACTTTCTTCTCACTACCAAAGCCCAGATCTGTTCAGTTACCACATGAGACAGGAATCTATAGTTTAGGGTCAATTACTGCAGTCTAATCTACTCTGAAGGAGCTCTGGTGGCATTTTGGTTAAGACATTTGACTGTTAACCAGAGGTCAACAGTTCAAACACACCAGCTGCTCTTCAGGGGGAAGATGAAGCAATCTACTTGTGTAAAGATTTACAGCCTTGAAAACACAATCGGGTCACTATGAGACAGAATCAAATCAATGGCAATTTTTTTTTTTTTTTTTTTGGTTAGTTGATCTAATTCTGATGGTCTGATTTTATTTTTCTTTCTTTCTTTTTAATTGTGATCTGGGTGAAAGTTTACAGACCAAATTCATTTTCCATACAGCATTTTGTTTTTTGGGGCTGAGCAGGTGGTTGGTGATGCCATAAGATTCTTGATGGTAAATTATTTAAAAAACCTAGGTTTCTTATAAGGAGACTTGATGGAGCAATGGTTAAGAGCTTGTTTGCTAATCAAAAGGTCAGATGTTTGTACTCAGCAGCTGTTCCATCTGGTTATCTGTTTCTGTAAAGATTAAAGGCTTGAAAACCCTTTGGGGGAAGGTCTAGTCTGTCTTATGAGGTTGCTATGAGTCAGAATTGACTGGATTGCATTTTTTTTTTTTTTGCTTTATTTTGTTTTTCGGTTTAGTCATAATATAGGTTGTTGCTGTGGGCAACAGGGGTTCAAGTTCACAGAGACATCTTGAGATGAGTACTGAATGATTTTCAGAATTGTCCACTGAAAGGACAGCAGACTAGGGTCTTAATCCACTAGAACCTGATTCACATTCATTGATGCTTGCTCCTGGAGTCATGAATTACACACCTCCCTTGCAATTCTCAGTTGTGTGTATTTGTGAGTCAAGGGGTCACTTACACCTTCAGAAAAGGTAGAAAGAGGGATTGTGCTCTTAAGGTCAAATGTTCTAAGTTCAATGTGACAATTGTGGCTGAAATTTGAGGTAAGCACGAGAAATGTAATACAGGGTACTGTGCCATCAGCTACAGCTGCTATTGATAGATGATTTCTACTCACTAATAGATGCATAATATGGCAGTGACCCATTGTTTATTTTTTTGTGGATTGTTGCTTATGAAAATACAAAGCAGTCTACTCAAGTATGCTAATACAGTATCTAAATAGGAAGTACAAAGCAAAACATAATAAGTTGAGGTATATGTATAATTTTCCTTCTTCATTATTTTAAGAAATATTTTACATAAATCACCATTCTGTTATATTTGTAATTTTAGTCATGATTACCTCAATTTACAAAACTACAGTACTTTTTTTTTTCAACTTTTCATTTAAAAATAGTTATAGATTCATGGGTTTGTTGTTGTTGTTATGTGTCATCAAGTCGGACCCGACTTATAGTGAACCCTCCTTGTGTTGCCGAGAAAATAATACACAGAATCCCATGAACCCTTCATCCAGTTTCCTGCAATACAATGTAATTTTAACTGACTTTCATGTCTTTCATCTTTCTCTATTTTAATTCTCCAAATTGTGTATAAATATTATATTCACCTTTCAAAGGCATAAATCTAATTATATCACTTCTTACAGATACTCAATTTTTCCCCATTTCCTATTGAATTAAGCACGAACAGTTTTCCTTTCAAAACTCCTTCCTCACAAATTCTGTAGATTTAGCATCCTTTTCTGTTTGATTCATTCATCTAATATTTATTGAGAACCTAGTAGGTATTTGAGATAGAGCAATGAGCAAGACTGGTAATAATGTTTGTCTTTCACTAAAGAAGATATAAAAATCAATAAACATATTGGTAACATAGATAAATCTAGTTTATGGTAAATAAAATTAATGGAATAAACAAGTAATGGAATCAACAAGACTTGGAGAAGCAGTTTTTAATAAAGTAGTCAGAGGCCACTTTGTGAAGGTAACCCAATGTTATAAGTAAGGAATTGAAATGAACCAGCTATGGAAGAGAGATGTGGATGAGATTTAAAAAAAAAAAAAAAAAAAGTGCAAAGGCCCAGAGTTGACCTTGTGTTTAAAAAAAGAGAGTGAGTGAGTGAGAGAGAGAGAGAGAGAGAAGAAGAACAAGAACAAGAACAAGAACAAGAACAAGAACAAGAAGAGGAGGAGGAGGGGGAGGAGGAGGAGAAGGAGCCACCATGTGAAGGACTGAGAATGAGAATGAGAATGGTGAGGCTAGATATAGTGGAACAGTGTCATGAAGGGTATGGTATGAATGTGGGATTTTATTCCAGGTGTTATTATAAATAAATGGAGGAATGTAAATAGGAAAATGATCTGCCTTATACTTTGGAACAGTGCCATCCAATAGAACTTTTGGCACTGATAGGAATATTCTCTGCACTGTCTATTATAGCTCTTGAGAAATTATAATGTGGCCAATGAGAAAGAAGTATTGAATTTTTCATTTTATTTAATGTTAATTTATTTAAATAATTTAAATAGCCACATAGGTTTAGTGACTACCATACTGGACTACCCAGCTTTAGAAAGATCATTCTGACTGAAGAAAAATTGAGGGTAGAAGTGAGGGCACAAATTTAGATACAATGGTATCAATTATTAAAGTAATCTTTGTGAAGGATAATAGACCCTTGAACTATGGTGGTAGCAGCATTGGCTTGGGCAAATGGTAGGAAGTATCAATCATTAAAGATGGTAACACTAAAGGAGAAAACAATTGGCAAAAAGAAAATGTTTATTTTTTACATTTTATGCTTGAGATCCTTATTTTTATATTCCTAGAATGTCTTTATGGTCCTACCTCTCATTATTCATTCAATTATACAATGATTTGGACAAGTTAAAAAATTCACCATCTGTATAGCATGCTGTACATTCCTTTTTTTTTTTTTTTAATTTCTGAGCTTTATTAATGATCTTACTTCTGTTTGAAATGACACTTCTCATTTTCACTTGATTATATTCAAGGTAATATTTATTAAAAAAAAAAAAGCTTTTCATGGTTTTTTTCAGCTAAGACCCATAGTAAGAAAATGCACTTTACATTATGATCTATATGGCATACATTTTGAAAACTAAATGTTTCAATACTCTTAACACCCTCATTACCTAGGATGACCTCTGATGTTTTCTATTCAATTGATTTGATACTTTAAATTGTTGCACATGTGTAATAAGTTGTCATGACCCAAATTTTCAAATTCATCTCTTTAAGACTTATCTCAAATGCCACCTTTCCTCATTCCTCCAAGTTGTTTTGGTTTCTTCCCCCCACAGAAGGGCACTTTGCCTCTCTTAATGCACTCATGTGCAGCCTCCACCTGTCTGTCAGTGGAGACTTGAATGTTTCTATGATGCAAAACAAGTTTCAGAACAGTCTCTGGACTAAGACAGTCTTGGAAGAAAGGTTTGGCAATCTAGTTCCAAAATACATCCAATGAAAGTGCTCTGGATCTTAAAAGTCCAATCTGGAAACAATCATGTTGGTGGCTCAGGATTGGGTTGTGCTTGTGGTCATCATGAGTTGGAAGCCAACTCATTGGCAGGTAACAACAACAAAAGGACACTTACCATACTCTGCATTTTCTTAATGATTTCATTTACATTCTTTATCCATTTGTTTTACTATATTCAAATATGTGTGTAACTGAATTGAATTGAAAGATAGGTCCTCTAGAACACTGTGTGACACAGTATGGGCCAGCTGAGTATGTGAACATGGCTCTACATTGTGTGGTTTACATTCAACTAGCAGTGAGTAAGAACAATGTCTATAATTCACCAAATGCAAACCTACTTCCATAGAGTTGATTCCAATTCTTAGCAACCCTCCTTGAGTTCCCAAGGTTGTAAATCTTTATGGAAGTAGATAGCCTCATCTTCCTCTGGAGGAGCAGCTAGTTTGTTTAGAACAACTGACCTTCTGTTTAGCAGCCAAATGTCTTACTTACTATGCCACCAGAGCTCCTTCTGTAATTCACAGACCCTCTAGATTTTCAAGCTGTTAGAAAAGCAATTGAGAATAACTGAAAAGTGTAAAATCATTTATAACTTCTGACTTATGGTATACCCTGGACAGAGGAGCAGTCAGCCCCAGGGACAACTCAGGGATGCCCAAAGCAGCAGGCCAGAAGAGCAGGAGAAAGGGGATTAAAAGCCAGGAAGCCAGACAGAGGAACAGTCAGCCACAGGGACCTGGAGGGGGGCGGTGATAT
>NW_006922227.1:185232-186872 GCF_000298275.1 Orycteropus afer afer | reverse complement strand
AATAATAAAATAATAATAATAATAATAGTAATAATAAAGTCAGTGGTTGAAAATTACCTGCTGCTCTGAGAAAAGAAGATGAGGCAATCTAAAGATTATGTAAAAATGTATGGCCTTGGAAACCCAGTAGGGGTCCTATGAGTTGGAATCAACTCAATAGAAGTGGTTTTATTTATTTATTTTGGTAGGCTTATTTAAGTTATTACGTTGGATTATTCAAGGCAGAGGAGGTTTCATGGTAGAAAGTGACTTGGGTCCCGGACTAGAGGATAAGGGATACCCAAGTATGGTAGGAAGCTATACTTGCCCAAATACAGCTTCTCTTAAGGAGGTGGATTTGGGAAGATGTGTCTTCTTAGTGGCCAGTGAAGCCTGATTAGGAGTCTCCTTTATTCAAGTTTGGCCCAGTGAAGGGAAAATTTCAGGGTTGTTGCTGGCATTGGCTGGACCATTTGGACCTAAAGACAGGTACTAACCTGGTAACTAGGGCTTACACTGTTCCTCAGGATGTTTTAGAAGATGATGCAAGTTCCAGGATTTATAGACAATAAAAGATGTGAGGATGGAATTCTGAAACTATTTAGCAGTAAAAATTCTAAGAACTTTGGTGTTTGGAGATTTTAGTAATGTTTTAAAATTGACTTTATCTGTAATTCAATTTCCATGAAGCAATCTGTTCTTATTATACAATAATTTTAAAATGATTTAATTAAGGAGAAAGATCTTAGTGCTCTAGAGGTATCTGGACCAAAATACTCATTGTTATTCTATGTTAATAAAATAAAACATCATATCTTGGAAATATCAGTACTGCCTTGCAGAATGCAAAGCATTGACTCCTGAGAAGTTAGTGCACTTTCCTGTTATGGAACATTTCTAATACTAATTCTGGCATTTGAAGTGAATAGATTAACTCTTCACTTATCCAGATATTATAATTACATAAAAATGGTTGGAAAGAGTTCTGGTAAGATGGTGGAATAGGCAGACAAACTACACAGATCCTCTTCAACAAAGAAAAGAGGAACCAATTAGTACAGATGCAGAAGGTAATCCAGAATCCCTGAGCTTTGAAAGGAAGGATACAGAAGTGGACTAAATTCCAACTAATAGAAGAACCTCCATGAAAACAGTGAAAAAGGAGACTTATGGAGCTGTGGACTCTCAATGATTCTGATAGTATGGACAGCTTGGATACTGGCAAGTGGTGTTAGGACCAACAAATTAACCTAAAAATCAGCCTTGCTAGCCAGAGGCTGCACAGAGGACTGCACTGGTGGCTGGTGAATAAAAGCAGAGAAACAGCAAAGAGTGAAATGGGTTGAGCTGTGGACTTTGGCTGTCCAGAGGGCATGGCCATTTTGAAATGTTTATAAGCTGTCCAAACATTTTGGATATTTAAAGAGACAGGATACTCTCAGATTCTAGGGATCTTAGAATAGGCTCCACTTGCCAGGAACTGCAAGGACATACTGGACACTGAGGACTGGAAAGGTGTCATATTCCCTTAGTTACTCTTATATCCCACATCCTCTTGGTGAACAAAGGTGTGGCCATCCTTCACTCCCACCCTCCTTCTGGGCCGGCAGGAATTGCATTCCAGTCTGTGTGCTCTGAAGAAGCTTGGATGCCCTGTCCCA
>NW_006922227.1:178709-184833 GCF_000298275.1 Orycteropus afer afer | reverse complement strand
TGTCCTCTTGCTTTTAATTTTTTGATGGTTTTTCTATTGTTGTTTTGGCTAATTTAGTGGGAAATAGCAACTGTGCCCATACAACCCAACCACACCCACTTCTGCTGCAGTTCCCCTTACCAAGCAAGAGCCACCATTTCCTTCTGCACCAACTGGCCAATGATATATGACCACCAAAAAGAGCCTGATTCACCCTTAACTGCTATTCTCTAACAGTCAATGGGGATCTGTGCACCCACTCGACTTCTCTATCACACCCACCTAGAGACAGGTGGTGAGTACACAAGTGTTTCAATGAGTGAATAGAGGAGCACAGTACCCTACTTACACAGATACATCAATCAAAAAAATAAAATAAAAATCTTGCATAAATCAATCCAACATACAATCGCCAATTAAATATAAATGCAACAAGGTAACAATGTCTTGGAGATGAGAGATCATCACAGTCTACACAAAGAAGCAAGACAAAGCAGTAGAAACAAGAAAGCAGACCCAGAACACATTCCTGGAAGGAAGCAGCATTTGAACTCCTTGATAAGGAATTCAAAAGAATTGCATTTAGGTACTTATATATTGAGAGACAGATCAAGGAAAACACTGAAAAAATTAAGGAAAGCACAGACAAACCATAGAAAAGTTGTGTAAGAAAATACAAGAACAATTTAAATGAAAAATTTGAAATGATACAAAGTCTACAGATAGAAATCCAGAAGATTAATAATATATATATATATATATTTTTTTTAAGAAATGGATAACACATTGAAAGGACAAAGGAGTAGAATTGAAAAAAATGGAAGACAGAATTAAGGAGATTGAAGCTAAACACCTGAATATATCTTTGGAAAGGAATCAATCACAAAAAAAGATAAAAATAAAATAAAGGAAGCCTAAGGTTCATGTGGGATACCATCAAAAAGAATAATCTATGTTTATTCAGAATTCTAGAACAGGAAGACACAAATAAAACCACAGAAAAAAAATGTCCAAGATTTTTTGGAAAAGAACTTCCATGACATGATGAAAGATGAGAATATATGCATTCAAGAAGTGCAATGAACCCCAAACAGGATAGATCCCAAAAGGAAATCACAAAGATACATAATCATCAAACTCATCAAAACCAAAGACAAAGAAAGAATCGTGAAAGCAAAATGGAAAAAAAGAAAAGTTACCTACAAAGAACAACCAATAAAAATAAGCTCAGATTTCTCAGCAGAAACCATGCACGCAAAGGCAATGGATGGTATATATGAAACCCAGAAAGAAAAAAAATTCCAATCAAGCATTATATACCCAGAAAAAATGCTCTGCAAATATGATGGTGAAATTAGTAAGTTTCCAGATAAGCAGAAATTAAGGGAATTTTCTAAAACCAGGCCAACCATAAAAGAGATGCTAAAGGGAATCCTTTGAACAGAGAACCAACAATAGCAAACAACAACCGACCATTAATACACATGATGAGATAACCCAGAAACCAACCAGTTATGTAAGTATTCGAAATAAAATAAGCTTACAAGATTGTAAACAGGGAATTAGAGACATTAATTGGCAAATGAAGACAAATACAAACCAAAAAGAAAGGAAAAATAGTGTAGTTACAAAACTTCAAAGTGGTGAGGAAGTCAAGACAATTGGAAGACAGAATGGACTGTTCTAAACTTGGGAACAAAATTATAAATCACAGGGTAACCTCAAAGAAAAATGATAAACCTTCACATCACAATAAAAAAGATGACAAAGACAAATATTTAGCAAATACTAAAACAATAGCAACAAAGGTAATGATAACATAATTCATAAACATAATGAGCTCAGCACAAGAAATTATAAGGAACAAAGAAAGCAGAAACACCACAAGAAAAAAAATAACAAAATGACAGCAACAAATTCATACTTTAATTCATACACTGAATGTAAATGGATTAAATGCACCACTCAAGAGATGGAGAGTTGCAGACTAGAAAAGAAAACATGACCCATCAAAATGCTGTCTACAAGAGACACACTTTAGAGACAAAGACAAAAATAGACTAAAAATCAAAGGCTGGAAAAAGATATATCAAGCAAATAGCAACCAAAAAAGAGCAGGAGTGGTAATATTAATTTCTGATTAAATTGACTTAAAGACAAAAACCACCATAAGAAAAAAGGAAGGACATTATATAATGATTAACTGATCAATTGGACAAGAAGATATAACCATAACAAATATCTATGGAGTCAATGAAAGAGCCCCAAAATACTTAAATCAGACTTTAACAGAATTGAAAAGGGAAATAGATGACTCCACAGTCATAGTGGGAGACTTTAATGGACGACTTTCAATGAAAGATAGAAGAACTGGAAAGAAACACAATAAAGACACACAAGGACTAAACAATACAATCTACCAACTTGAACTTTTAGACATCTACAGAGCAATTCACCCAAAAAATGCAATATACATTCTTTTTCAGTGCACATGGACATTCTCCATGATAGACCATATGTTAGGCCATATAACAAGCCTTAATAAATTTAAAAACATTGAAATACTACAAAGCATCTTCTCAGATTACAGTGTTATGAAATTAGATATTTACAATAGGAAGATGAATGGAAAAAGAGCAAACACATGGAAATGAACAACATCATCCTTAGGAATGACTGGGTAATAGAAGAAATAAAAAACAATATTAAAAAATTCCATGAATCAAATGAGAATGCAAAGACAACATACCAAAATCTTTGGAATGCAGGGAAAGCAGTGATGAGAGACCAATTTATAGCAATAAATGCATACATCAAAAAAGAAGAAAGAGCCAAAATCAACACTGTATATCAACATTTTCAACAATTAGAAAAAGAACAGCAAGAAAAGCTTACAGTCACCATAAGAAAAGGAAAAATAAAAATTTGAGCTGAAATAAATGAAATAGAAAATAGACAATAGAAAAAAATCAACATGACTAGAAGTTGGTTTTTTCAAGAGATTAATAACATTGACAAACCACTGACAAATTTAAAAAAGGAAAAGAGGGAGAGAATACAAATACACAAATAGGAAACAAATTGGGCAATATCACAACAAAACCAACTGAAATAGAAAAGATATTATCCGGACACTCTAAAGAACTGTACTCCAAAAAAATTGAAAATCTAGAAGAAATGGACAGATTTCTAGAAATGTAGTACTTACATAAACTAACACAGATTGAAGTGGAAACCCTGACCAAACTGACAAAAAAAGAAGATATTGAACAGGTCATAAAAAAAGAAATTGCCAACAAAAAAAGTCCTGACCAAGATGGTATCACTGGAGAATTCTACCAAACCTTCAGAGAAAAACTGACACCAATTCTACGCAAACTATTCTACAACACAGAAAAGGATGGAATCCTCCTAAATTCATTTTATGAAGCAAGCATAACCTTGATACCCAAACGAGGCAAAGACATCACTCAAAAGGAAAACTACAGACCAATATCCTTCATGAAGTTAGACCCAAAATCCTAGTCAATAGACTCCAAAAATATATTTAAAAAGTAGCACATTCTGAACAAGTGGAGTTCATATCAGGTATGCAATGATGGTTCAACATTAGAAAAACAATCAATGTCACCCTTCTCATAAATAAAACAAAGGAAAAGAACCACATGACTATATCAATTGATGCACAAAAGGCATTTGATAAAACCCAACACCCATTCCTGACAAAAACTCTCAGCAAAATAGGAATAGAGAGGACATTCCTTGACATAATAAAGGGCATCTATGCAACAGCAACAGCCAACATTATTCTCGATGGAGAGAGACTGAAACCATCCCCCTTGCAAATAGGAACTGACAAGAATGTCCTCTATCACTACTTCTGTTCAACATTGTATTAGAAGCCCTAGCCAGGGTAATAAGGCAAGAAAAGGAAATCAAAGGCATCCATATTGGTAAGGAAGAAGTCATACTATCCCTATTTGCTGATGATAGGGTTCCATACCTAGAAAGTGCAAGAGACTCAGTCAAAAATCTACTGGAACTAATTGAGAGATTTAGCATTATGGCAGTATACAAGATCAACACTCAAAAATCAGTTGGATTCCTGTACACCAGCAAAGAGATTGCTGAAAAAGAAATAAGGAAATTTATAATAGCTACCCCCCAAAATAAAATACTTGGGAATTATAAATCTTATAAGGGACACAAAAAACCTGTACAAAGAAAACTACAATAGACTCTTTCTAGAAACCATAAGAGATCTACATAAATGGAAGAACATATCATGCTTGTGGATAGGAATATTGAACATTGTTAAAATGTCAATTCTACCCAAAGCAATCTATACATTCAATGCAATCCCAAAGCAGATCCCACCAACATTCTTTAAACAAACAAACAAACAAAAATCATTGTCATCCAGTTAAATCCAACTCACAGCGACCCCACTTTGGGTTTCCGAGGCAGTATCACTAAAGGCACTTGACTGTTAACTAGAAGGATGGCGGTTCAAATCCACCAGCCACTCCTTGGAAGGAAGCTTGGCAATGTACTTCTGTAGTGATACAGAAATCCAAGGAGGGGTCACTGTGAGTTGGGACCAACTCAATGGCACATAACAACAACAACAAAAACAATGTCACTAGGGAAGTAGATTGCCCAATCTTCCTTCTGAGGAGTGGCTGGTGGGTTTGAACTGCCAGGCTTCTGGTTAGCAGTCAAAATGCCTTAGACACTACATCTCCAGTGCTCCCAACGTTCTTTAAGAATATGGAAAAACCAACCACCAAATTTATGGAAACAAAGAGACTTTGGATAAGCAAAGCATTATCAAAGGAGAATAAAGTAGGAGGTCTCACACTCCCAGATCTCACAACCTACCATATAACCACAATAGTAAAAACTACCTAGGAGTGGTATATTTATTTTTGTTAGGTGCTGTCGAGTCATCTCTGACTCATAGCAACCCCATGCACAAAAGAAGGAAACACTGCCCAATCCCGCGTCAGCTGCATGATCCGTGCTATACTTGAGCCCATCATCACAACCACCGTGTCAATCCATCTCGTTGAAGGCCTCTCCCTCTTTTGTCGACCCACCACCTTACCAAGCATGGCGTCCTTCTCCAGGTAATGGTCCTTTCTGACAACATGACTAAAATAGGTGAGATGAAGTCTGGCCATTCTCGCTTCCAAGGAGCATTTTGGGTGCACTTCCTCCTGGACAGGTCTGTTAGTTCTTTTAGCAGTCCATGGTACTTTCAGCATTCTTCACCAGCACCACAATTCGAAAGCATCAACTCTTCTTTGGTCTTCCTTATTCATTGTCCAGCTCTCACATGCATACAAGGTGATTGGAAATATAATGGCTTGTATCAGGTGCACTTTAGTCCCCAAGGAGACATCCTTGCTCCTCAGCACTTGAAACAGTTCCTTCGTGGTTGACTTTCCCAATTCTACACTTCATCTAATGTCCTGACTGCTGCATCCATTGGCATCGATTGTAGAACCAAGCAATGTGAATTCTTTGACAACCTCAATCTTCTCTCCATTTATTATGACACTGCTCATTGGTCCAGTTGTGAAGATTTTTGTTTTCTTTATATTGAGACGTAATCCATACTACAGACTGTATTCTTCAGCCTTCATCAGTAAGTGCCTCAAGTCATCCTCAATTTCAGCAAGCAAAGTTGTATCATCTGCATATCTCAGGTTAATGATTCTTCCTCCAATCCTGATGCCACGTTTTTCTTCATATAGTCCAGTTTCTTGGATTATTTGCTCAGCCTATATATTGAATAAGTATGGGGAAAGGATATAACCTTGGTGCACTCCCTTCTTGATTTTAAACCATGCAGTGTCCCCTTGTTCCATTCGAATGACAGCTTCCTGGTCGAGGCCCAGGTTACTCATGAGTACAATCAAGTGTTTGGGAATTCCCATACTTCTCAATGTTATTCATAATTTGTCATGATCCACACAATCAAATGCCTTTGCATAATCAATCAAACACAAGTAAACATCTTTCTGGTATTCTTTGCCTTGTGCCAAGATCCATCTGACAACAGCTATGATATCCCTTGTTCCACGTCCTCTTCTGAATCCAGCTTGAAACTCTGGAAGTTCTCTGTCAATATTCTGCTGCA
>NW_006922227.1:174423-176819 GCF_000298275.1 Orycteropus afer afer | reverse complement strand
GGTTGTTTGATTCAAAATGGCCAAAACCAGTCCATTTCAGCTCACTAATATCAAGGATATCAATCTTTATGCATTCCATTTCATTTTTACCACTTCCAGTTTTCCTAGATTCATACTTTGTACATTCCATGTTCCAATGATTAATGGATGTTTTCAGCTGTTTCTCTTCAATTTAAGTGGTGCCACATCAGCAAATGGAGGTCTCAAAAGCTTTGCCTTATCCATAGGAGTAAGGCTGGGTTTACTCAGATGATGCAGCTCTTTCCCAGTCCTATGCTGAGAGACTTCTAACCTAATCAGAAAATTCATAAAGTTGTGTGGTAATGTATCAAACAGTATTTTTTTTGCTATTCATAAGGTTTTCCCTGTCCAATTCTTTGAGAAGTAGGCAGCCTCTTCCTTCTTCCTAGTCTGTCTCATTCTGTAAGTGGGGCTGATACCTGTGCACCATGTGCATCCTGCTGGGATTGAAACACCAGTGATTCAGCCTCAAAACTCATATTAACACATCACCACTGTAGGACAAACCTACAGACAAGTTTGTCTCCCTGTTGGAAACCTCTCATACTACCCTTGCCTTGGTCCCTGTGGCTGATTCCTCCTCTGTCCAGATTTCTGGGCGTTTAATCCCCTTTCTCCCACTCTCCAACCCTGATGCTTTGGACATGCCTGAGTTCCCTCTCCTCACCTGGATCCTTGTGGCTGACTGGTCTATGTATTGGTACATAGATCAATGGAATAGATCTGAGAACCCAGAAATAGATCTATTGACCTATGGTCATATGATCTTTGGCAAAGGGCTAAGATCCATTAAATGAGCAAGATGTGGTTTCTTTCACAAATCATACTGGCAAAAAATGGATACCCATTTGCAGAAAAATGAAACAAGATCTGTACCTCACACCATACACAAAAACTAACTCCAGATGGATCAAAGACTTGAATGTGAAACCTAAAGCTCTAAAATTTCTCAAGGATAAAATAGGGACATATTTAGGGGACCTAATATATGGCATAGATATATTGTCAAACATAACCCAAAATGCATAAACAGCAGAAGATAAACTAGATGAATGGAACCTTATAAAACTTAAATTTTTATGTCCTTCCAAAGACTTCTCTATGAGAGTCAAAAGAGAGCCTACAGATTGGGAAAAAATATTCTACAATGACATATCTTACAAAGTACTTATCTCTAGAATTTATAGAAAACTCCAACACCTCAAAAACAAAAAGATAAATAATCCAATTAAAAAATGGGCAGAAGACATGAATAAGTACTTCACCAAAGAGGATATTCAGGCAGCCAACCAATATACGAAGAAATGCTCATAATCATTAGCCATTAGAGAGATGCAAATCAAAGCAATGAGATCCCATCTTGCCCTAGCACTAGTAGCAAAGTTCAACAAGATAGAAAATAACAAATGCTGCAAGGATGTGGAGAGATTGGGACTCTCCTCCACTTCTGGTGGGACTGTCAAATGATACAACCACTGTGGAATGCATTATGGTGATTCCTTAAAAAGTTGGAATTAGAAATATCATTTGACCCAGCCATTCTATTACTAGGTATATATCCTAAAGAAGTGAGATCCAGGACAAGAACAGACATATGCACACCCACGTTCATTGAAGCACTGTTTCCAATAGCAAAAAGATGGAAATGACCTTGGTGCCCATCAATAGAAGAATGGCTAACCGAACTATAGGACACACACACAATGGAATATTATGCAACCCTAAAGAGTAACAGAATCTGTAAGACACCACATAATGTGGATGAACTCGGAGGACATTATGCTGTGTGAAATAAGTCAGTCACAGAGGGACAAATATTGTATTAGTTCATTTTTGTAAAAAGTTAAGCAAAGGTTTATTTATGGAAGGTTACCAGGGGTGGGGGGTGGGGGGACACTGCTAGATAAGTAGAGACAAGTATTGATTTGAATGAAGAGAAGGGCAATGTACTAAATGTGAATGATCAACACAGTGGCATTGAGGAAGAGGGAGACAGAGGGAGACAGAGAAGATGGGAGGTACAGACAACAAAGATGAACCCTTTTGCATTTACAGTACTGCATTGTCAGTGATGGCAAACATTGATGTATGAGTAGATAGATGAGTGGACAAGACATATTAAGTATGTATATACATGGATGTGTGTGCCCATGACCATGTATAGTGTTGGCAGACAATGTTTCTCCAAGCGTATTTTTATGTTCTGTAAGAATTTCCAGGTACTTAGTAGAGGGAGCTCTGGTAGCATAGTGGCTAAGACACTTGCCTGCTAACCAGACGGCTGGCGGTTCAAATCCACCAGCCACTCCTTGGAAGGAAGGTTGGGCAATCCTACTTCCGTAGTGATACTGCCTCGGAAACCCAAGAAGGGGTCG
>NW_006922227.1:172145-173944 GCF_000298275.1 Orycteropus afer afer | reverse complement strand
CTACAGCCCTAGCTGCCCTTTAAGTCTGGAATTGAACCTACTCCTGTGGCTTCCAGCTGAAGAAAAGACAAGGATATGAGCTCAACATTTACACTAGGTAGATACAATCCTTGGAGAGATCAATCATGGGAGAATAGAAGGGCTATGTATGCACAGAGAGACACCTCGGGGGGCAGGAGTGCATGGGAGGGAAGGACACAGGGAAGAGGTGGCTATGGGGAGGAAGTGGGAGAGGAGCTGTCACATTATGAGAAAAAGCAGTCAATGTCATGAGACAGTGTTTGTGAACAGCTGTATGGAAAATGAATTTGCTCTGTAAACTTTCAGCCAAATCACAACAAAATTATTAAAAAAAAAAAGGTAGGAAAATATTTTCTGCACTTGGCCTTTGGGCGGTGGACTGTAGCAGAAAATAAAGTGTGATTATATCTCTTATAACACCATCAGCAATAACAACAGAAACCTTCTTCCTTCTCTAACTTGTGCCCTCTTCTCTCCTACTCTTTCCCAAAACCTATCAAAAATTTGTCCATAATCCTTATGTTTTCAACTTTCCTGCTCACAATACTACATTTAAACTGCTCATTTTGAGCTCCTAAATGATCTATTGTAAATGACAAATTGTTTCAGTTTTTTTTTTTTTTTTTTTTAGTCTGGGTCTCACCACTGAATTCAAGGCTATAAATTCTATTGCCTTCTCAAAATTTCCACCTGACCATCCAATAGGCTTTGCAAGTAAACATAAATTGATGAAAGAAAGACAATAAACAGACAATAATCAAAAGCAAACACATACACAATTCGCTAAATGGTGATAAGTGCTACCTAGAAAAATAATGCAAGGAATGGAGAACACAGTGAAGTGCTATTTTGTTTAGGCAGCATGATCAGGGAAGGCCTGTGTGAGATGGTGAGGATTTAGCAAAAGTCTGACGAGAGTAAGGGAAAGGAACCATGCCTATTCCTAAGGAGAGAGTTTTCCAAAGCGACAACACAGGCAGCAAATAATCCAAGAGGGAGACTATTTAATGGGTTTGCAAAGCAGAGTGTCAAGAACATAGTTCTCAATTGCTATTAGTCTTTGTTCCCCTTTCATTCCTCTTGTCCATGAATACTAAAATAGGGGCATCTGTGCAAAATTATCCAGCACATCTATGAAATTATACGATTTTAGCTTAAAGAAGATCAAATTATTCATATACAATATTCTCTTTGTGTTTCTGCATTAAGAGAAATCAATTGTTTGTCTAGGTAAGAATGGGAACACAGAATGATAGTCCAAACAATCTTAGTGGAAGCATCAATCAAAGCACAGCATGATATTGTCTGTGGATTCACAATGCTGTAGATGGTTATGAATGCTAATATGCAGGCTTATTTCTATTTCTGTGAAATGCTCACACAAGATGTTTTCTGGAAGGTAGCACATTTGTCATACTGTGTTTATGACCACTAAAGTGTCATTTAGCTATAGATTTGGAAAGGTGCTTGCTTCCTATCTCTTCTTAAAAAATATAATTTATGAAACCACATCTGTGGCTTCCAGCCAAACAAAGGGTAGGCATATGAGTTGAAAATGTACCTGAGGCAGATACACTCTTTGGAGAGAACAATCATGAGAGAAAGAAGGGCTGGTTGTCCACAGGGAGACAGTTTACGGGGCAGGAGCGCATGAAGGGATGTACAGAGGGAAGAAGTAACTATCGGAAGGAAGTGAGAGGGGAGCTGTTGCATTGGAGGAAATTGTAGTCAATATCCGAGACAATGTGTGTGTGAACTGCTGTGTGGAAAGTGAATTT
>NW_006922227.1:169701-171315 GCF_000298275.1 Orycteropus afer afer | reverse complement strand
ATCTTAGATGACTACTTGAAACCTTTTAAGACCCTAGTTGCTACTCACCAATGTAGGATGTCTTATGTATTTTGTTGTGCCTATTGAGTCTGGTGCCCCCCAGCACTATGGTCCTGAGAGAATAGATCTATTTGATCTCTCTCCCATAGTGTCTGGTTGTCTGTAAGGGATTACTCCATCTGTCTTCTATTGTTTCTGTAAGGATTGCAGGTATTTTGTATCACTGGTGTCTCTGCAAGATTAGCTTCAGCTGAATCTATCCTTGGTCTAGAGTATACTTCTGTTTACTGTCTCCCGTCTGGTCGTCTCAGGTGTTCATGTGTTTACCTGTAGCCTGGTGTTTGGTGTTAATGGCAATGCAGTATTGTTACACATTTTTTGGTATTAGCATCTGTTGTCTATCCCTTATGTGTACAATTTGGTGTCCTCCCATTTCTTAATGTTATCATGGTGGTCACAGATCCTTTCCGTATATCCCTCTCCCTACCCACATCAGAGTGTGGGCCCCAACTAGCCCCAAATTAATACCTCCTCTTCCCTCCCCATCCCAAGCACAGCCTACTTTGTCTGTTTACAGTAATGGGCTCATATAATAATTGTCTTTCTGCTATTGACTTATTTCATTCAGCATAATGTCTTCCAGGTTCATCCATGTTGTGAGATGATTCACATATCCCTCATTGTTCTTTAATGTAGCATAGTATGCCATTGTGTGCATGTACATAATTTGGTTATCCACTCATCCATTGATGGACATTTAGGTTGTTTCCATCTCTTTGCTATAGTGAATTGTGCTGTGATGAACATAGGTTTACATATGTCTGTTCATGTGCTATCTCTCACCTCATTAGGAATATTACTAGTAATGGAATTGCTGGGTCAAATGGTACTTCTCTTTTCAGTTTTTTAAGGAAACAACATACCGTTTGCCACAGTGTTGTTGTTGTTGTTGTTAGGTGCCATCGGGTCATTTCTGATTCATAGAGACCCCATGCACAGCAGAATGAAACACTGCCCGATCCCACGCCAGCTCCATGATCCCTGCCATACTTGAGCCCATCATTGCAGCCACCATGTCAATCCATCCTATGAAGGCCTCCACTTTTTTCATTGACCCTCCACCCTACCATGCATGACATCCTTCTCCAGGGAAAGATCCCTTCTGACAACAAGACCAAAATAGGTGAGACGAAGTCTGGCCTTTCTCATTTCCAAGGAGCATTTTGGTTGCACTTCCTCCAGGACAGATCTGTTAGTTCTTTTAGCAGTCCATGGTACTTTCAGCATTCTTCACCAGCACCACAATTCAAAAGCATCATCAACTCTTCTTTAGTTTTCCTTATTCATTGCCCGGCTCTCATATACATACCAGGTGATTGGAAATATCACAGCTTGTGTCAGGCGTGCCTTAGTCCTCAAGGAGACATTCTTGCTCCTCAGCACTTGAAACAATTCCTTCGCAATTGACCTTGCCAATGCTATGTCTTCTAATGTCCTGACTGCTGCTTCCATTGACATCAATTGTAGAACCAAGCAATGTGAATTCTTTGACAACCTCAATCTTCTCTCCATTTATTGTGATGCTGCTCATTGGTCCAGTTGTGAGGATTTTTG
>NW_006922227.1:167171-168341 GCF_000298275.1 Orycteropus afer afer | reverse complement strand
TGGCTGAAGATATTGAGCTTTTCCACCACCTCTTGCCACAGATGTAGTCAATCTGATTCCTGTGTGTTCCATCTGGTGAAGTCCACGTGTAGAACTGCCGTTTGTGTTGTTGGAAAAAGGTGTTTGCAATGAACAAGTAGTTGGTCTTCCAAAATTCTACCATGCGAGTTCCAGCATTATTTCTGTCACTAAGGCCAAATTTTCCAACTCCCAGTGATTCTTCTTTGTTTCCAACTTTCGCATTCCAGTCAGCAGTGGTAATTAACACATCCTGATTGCATGTTTGGTCAATTTCTGAGTGCAGAAATTGATAAAAATCTTCAATTTTCTCATCTTTGGCTTTGGTGGTTGGGGCATAAATTTGAATAGTCGTATTAATGGGTCTTCCTTGTAGGTATATGGATATTATCCTATCACTGACAGCATTGTACTTCAGGACAGATCTTGAAACATCCTTTGTGATGATGAATGTCACGCCATTCCTCCTCAAACTGTCATTCCCAGCATAGTAGATCACATGGTTGTCTGATGCAAAATGACCAAAACCAGTCCATTTCAGCTCACTAATGCTGAGGATATCAATCTTCATGCATTGCATTTTGTTTTTGACAACTTCCAATTTTCCTAGATTCATACTTCATACATTCCATATTCCAATGATTAATGGATGTCTGCAGTGTTTCTCTTCAATTTGAGTGGTACCACATCAGCAAATGGAGGTCTCGAAAGCTTTACCTTATCCATAGGAGTAAGGCTGGGTTTACTCAGATGATTCAGCTCTTTCCCTGTCCTATGTTGAGAGACTTCTAACCTAACCGGACTATTCATAAAGTTGTGCGGTAATGTATCAAACAGTGTTTTCTTGCTATCCATAAGGTTTTCCCTGTCCAATTCTTTGAGAAGTGGACAGCCTTATCTTCTTCCTAGTCTGTCTCATTCTGGAAGTGGGGCTAATACCTGAGTACCATGTGCATCCCGCTGGGTTTGAAACACCAGTGCCTCAGCCTCAAAACTCACATCAACATGTCATCATGGTAGGACAAACCTACTGACTCTTCCTCTGTCCATGTTCCTGGGCCTTTTATTTATTATTTTTTTTAGGATTTGGGTGAAGATTTACAGAGTAAATTCACTTTTCATACAGCAGTTCACATATACTTTGTCTCATGT
>NW_006922227.1:164413-166676 GCF_000298275.1 Orycteropus afer afer | reverse complement strand
ATGGCAGTGGTAGCTGGGCACCATCTAGTTCTTCTGGTCTCATAGTTGTATAGATTGCAGTCCTGGGCCTTTTAATCCCCTTTCTCCCGCTCTCCTGTCCTGCTGCTTTGGACATACCACAATGGTTGTACCATTTTACAATCCCACCAGCAGTGCACAGAAGTTCCAATCTCTCAGCAACCTCACCAGAATTTATTTTCTGACCTGTTTGAACTTTGCTATTATTGCTGGGGTGAGATGATATCTCATTGTTGTTTTGATTTGCCTCTCTCTAACGATTAATTAGTTAATGATTGTGAGCTATTTCTCATGTGTTTGTTGGCTGCCTGTTTATCTTCTTTGGTAAAGTGTCTGTTTGTCTTTGGCCCATTTGTGAATTGGGTTATTTGTCTTTTTGGTGTTCAGGTGTTGAAGTTTTCTATAGATTTTGGAGATAAGTCTTTTTTCAGATATGTCATAGACAAATATTTTCTCCCAATCTGTAGATTCTCTTTTTACCCTTTTGACAAAGTCTTTCAATACACACAAGAATTTAATTTTAAAAAGGTCCCAGTCATCTAGCTTCTCTTCTATCTCCTGCTCATTCTGGGTTATGCTTGTTAGGTTATTTATGCCATAAATTTGGACTTGCAGATTTGCTCCTATATTATCTTTGGTGAATTTTATAGTTTTGGGTTTCACAGTTAAGTCTTTGATCCAGCCTGAGTTTATTTTTGTGTATAGGGTGAGGTATGGGTCTTATTTCATTTTTCTGCAGGTGGAGATCCAGTTTTGTCATCACCATTTGTTATAGAGACTGTCTCTTCCCCATTTAATGGGTTTTGGTCCTTTGTCAAAATCAGTTGTCCATAGATGGATGCATCTTTATCTGGACTTTGATTTTGTTCTATTGGTTTATCTGTCATTGTACCAATACCATACTACTTTGACTACTGTGGCTTTATAGTTGTTCTTAAGATCTGGTAGTGTGAGACCTCCCACTTTGTTTTCTTCTTGAGAAGTGCTCTGCTTATACAAGGTTTCTTTCTTTTTCATATGAAATTAGTAATTGGTTTTTCCATGTCCTTAAAAAATTTTGTTGGAGTCTGGATCGGGATTGCATTAAATATGTAAGTTGCTTTAGTATTCACATTTTCACAATATTCAGTATACCTATCCATGTACAAGGTAGGTTCTTCCCTTTATGTGATGCCCTTGTTGTCTCTTGTAGCACTGTTTTATAGTTTTCTTTGTATAGGTCTTTTGTGTCTCTGATGAGGTTTATTCCTAGATATTTTATCTTTTTAGTAGCTATAGTAAATGGTATAGCTTTCCTTATTTCTTTATTAGAGGACTATTTGTTGTTGTGGAGGAATTCAACTGATTTTTCTGTGTTCATCTTGTATCCTGATACTTTGCTGAACATCTATATTAGTTCCAGTAGTTTTTTTTTTTTTTTTTTTTTTTAATTGAGTCCCTTGGGTTTTCTATGTACAGGATCATATCATCTGCAAATAGAGATAGTTTTAGTTCCTCTTTGCCAATTTGTATGCCTTTTATTTCTCTTTCTTGCCTTATTGCCCTGGCCAGGACTTCCAATACAATGTTAAATAGAAGTGGTGATAGAGGGCATCCTTGTCTGGTTCCCATTCATAAGTGGAATGCCTTGAGTCTTTCTCCTCTAATAATGATGTTGGCCTTTGGCTTTGCACATATGCCCTTTATTATGTGAAAGAATTTCCCTTCTATTCCTATTTTGCTGAGAGTTCTGAACAGGAATGGATGTTGGATTTTATCAAATGCCTTTCTGCATCAATTGGTAGAATCATATGGTTCTTTTCTTTTGTTTTGTTTATGTGGTGGATTACATTGACAGTTTTTCTGACGTTGAACCACCCTTGTAAACCTGATATGAATTCCCCTTGGTCCTGGTGTATTAATTTTTTGATATGTTATTGGATTCTGTTGGCTAGAATTTTGTTAAAGATTTTTGCATCTATGTTCATGAAGAATATTAATCTGTAGCTTTCCTTTCTAGTGGTGTCTTTCCCTGGTTTTGGTATTAGTGTTATGCTTGCTTCATAAAATGAGTTTGGGAATTTGATCTTTTTCTATGCTCTGGAATAGCTTGAGTAGCATATGTGTCAACTCTTCTCTGAATATTTGGTGAAATTCTCCAGTGAAGCCATCATGGCCAGGACTTTTATTTGTGAGAAGTTTTTTTTATGACCTGTTCTATTTATTCTTTGTTGTAGGTCTGTTCAAGTTTTCTGTCTCTGAGTGG
>NW_006922227.1:151394-164313 GCF_000298275.1 Orycteropus afer afer | reverse complement strand
TTTCAGTTGGGTCTGTTGTGATGACACAATTCTTGTGATTTGGATCTTCTCTTTCTTTTTTGTTAGATCTGCCAATGGTTTATCAATTTTATTAATCTTTCGAAGAACCAGCTTTTTGTTTTGTTGATTTTCTATATTTTTCTTATTATTTATTTATTTATTTATTTTGCTTTCTGTTTCATTTACTTTTGGTCTGATCTTTGTTATTTCCTTGTTTCTAGATATTGTAGGATTTTTTTGTTGTTCTATTTCTACTTGTTGGAGTTGATGAGTTAGTGTGTTGATTTTGTTTCTTTCCTCTTTTTTGATGTATGCATTTATCGTTATAAACTGTCCTCTGGCTACTGCTTTTGCTTTGTCCAATGGGTTTTGATATGATGTATCTTCATTCTCATTTGTTTCTAGGAATTTTTTTTTTTTTTAATTTCAGTTTTTATCTGTTCTATTACCCATTGGTTTTTGAGCAGTTAGTTGTTCAGCTTCCATATATTTGATGTTTTTTTTCTTTCCTCTTCCTATTAATTAATTTCTAATTTTATAGCATTGTGGTCTGAGAAGATGCTTTGTAGTATTTCGATGATTTTTTTATTTATTGAGGTTGTTTTGTGTCCTAACATATGGTCTATTCTGGAGAAGTATTCATGTGCACTGGAGAAGAATGTGAATTGTGCTTTTGTTGGGTGAAATGCTCTTTATATGTCTATGAGGTCAAATTGGTTGAATGTATTGTTAAGTTCTTCTGTATTTTTGTTGAGTTTTTTCTAGTTGACTGTTCCTCTTTGAAAGTGGTGTTTTAAAGTCTCCTACTACTATTGTAGAGTTGTCTATTATCCCTTTATTCAGTTAATATTTGTTTCATGTGTTTTGGAGCACTTTCATTGGGTGCATAAATATTTATTATTGTAACATCTTCTTCATCAGCTGACCCTTCTTTGTCTCCTGTGATATTTTTTACCTTAATGTCTATTTTACCAGAAATTTCTATGACTACTCCTGATTTTTTTGGTTTCCATTGGCTTGGTATATTTTTTTCCCTACCTTAACTCTTAATTTGTTTTTATCTTTGTGTCTAAGGTGGGTCTCTTGTAGGCAGTACATCAATGAGTCTTCTTTTCTTGTCCAGTCTAACACTCTCTTTCTCTCAATAGGTGCATTTAGTCCATTTACATTGAGTGTAATTAGTGATAAGTATGAATTGATTGTTGTCATTCAATTTTTTTTTTTTTTTTTTTTTTTAGTGTTGTTGGTGTTTCCTTGGTCCATATACTTTTCTGTGCTGAGTTCAGTTTGTTGGCTAATACTTTCTCCCTTTTCTTCTTTATTGGTGGTTTTGTGCCTATTAAACCCTTATGTTTTCCTTCCTTCTGGATTTGCTTTAGGAGATTGTTAATTTTCTGTGTGGTTACCTTGGAGTATATTCTTGTCTCTGCATTTTTAGAACAGTGCATACTGTGAAGACATTGTCCTGTTTTCTTCTCCATTTGGAAGTTTGTACCTAGAAGTTTTATTCCCTCTGATAGGTTAGTTGCTGTTATTGTATGCTGATTGACTTCCTTGGTTTTTAGTGTACAATATTTTATGGTCTTATTTTGAGTTTCTATTTCTGATTTGGTTTTAGTGTTGATGCCACATATCTTGATTTTATTAGTGTCTGTTGTGGATTCTCTATTGGAAGGACCCCCTTAAGCATTTCTTGTAGGGTTGGTCTGGTTTTCACAAAATCCCTTCATTTCTGTTTGTCTGAGAATGTCTTGATTTTGCCCTCATATTTGATGGATAATTTAGCTGGATACAGGATTCTTACTTGGATGTTCTTTTCCTTCAGTGGTTTTTTTTTTTTTATTTTTTATGCAGTCCCATTGCCTTATTGCCTGCATGGTTTCTGATGAGTAATCAGAGCTCCAACTATTTGATTATTATAAGTAATATTTCTTTTGTCCCGGGCACCTCAAAATGTTTTCTTTGTCTTTGGTTTTGGAGAATTTGATTATAATATGTCTTGGTGTTTTTTTCTTGGGATCTATCTTGTGTGGGGCTCTATGAGCTTCTTGGATGAATATCTTTTCTTCTTTCATGATATGGTGGAAGTTTTCTGTTATCTGGTCTTCCACAATTTTCTCAGTGTTTTTTTTCACCTCTTTTTGTTCTGGAATTCCAATGAGTCTTGTGTTGTTTCTTCTCATGTCATCCCATATAATTCTTAGACTCTCTTCATTTCTCTTAAATCTTTGTCCTGATTTTTCTTCATACAGGCTGGTGCGAGGGACTTGTCTTCAAGTTGAGATATGCATTCTTCAGTCAGTTCTGACCTACTCTTTTGTGCTTCTACTGTGTTGTATATTTCTGTAATTTTGGTATTCATCTTCTGGATTTCTAACTGCTATTTTTGTATGAGTTCTGATTGTGCATTAATCTTATCATTTTATTCTTGAATGATTTTTCTGAGTCCTTCCAGGGAACTGTCTGTGTTCTTCTTGCTTCTGTTAGGGGTTTCCTTGGGCTCTTGTAAAGCTCTATAAACATATCTTCTAAATTCCTTCTCAGATAATTCTATTGCCTCCTCTTCCTCCATGTTTAATAATACCTTTGTTTGTGGTTTTGCTTCTAATACCATGTTCCATTTTTTTGTGTGTGTTTGTTTGATTTGAGGTAGCCTGTTTTTTCCTAGACATTTTGAGGTTGTCTTTAACTGTTGGTTATGTATTGATTTATTTTGTCTTGGTTTTATGATTTTATATTTGAAAAGGTGAAGCTGATATATTTTATTTCTTTTTAGTTATTAATTCAAGTATACTGGGTTGCTCTACAGTTTTCTTTGTGTAAATCACTGTGGAATGTGGAATGGTGGAATCACTGTGTGGAATGTGGATATGGGTTTCTGTTTGTCATAAAGAGGGTTTAGAGTTCAAACTGGGAGGTATTATGGTGGCTGAATGTGGTTTGTTCTATTGGATGAGTGAAGTTATTAGAGGAGAAGGTGGGAGTGGAAGATCAGGAGACAGAAGTTCTCTGTAGGGGTAGTTTCTAGGGCTTTGAGTGGGCTGATAATGATGACATTGTACTGTTATGACAGGCCTGCAGCTCAATTTCAGCACAGACATCAGTTTTAGGGGGTCGCCACCTTCCACCAGTCTCAGAAACATGCAAAAACCCTGCTCCCAAGGCTCCTTGGTGCCAAAAAGCAGACCCAAGACAGCTGCCTGGCTCCGCAATTCACCACAGGGGCTCCTCTCCCTGGGCCCACCCACCTGCAGCACCAGCCTAACTGGCCCAGAGCACGATCTACCACAGGAGATCCCCTATAGGTCTGCTTACCTGCAGCACCAAAGATCTGTTCGGTTTCAGTGGCACTGGAGTCAAGAAAGTGCCTGCTAGTAATCTGTGGTCTCAATATCATCTATAAAGTCAAGTGTAGGCCTCTGAGTGCCACTAAGCTGATCCAAGCCTAATCGGTGACCCATTGCAGGGGCACTACCCTGGGCCTGCCCTCCTTCAGCACCAATGGACTCTGTACTTGTGTTTCAATGGTGCTGGACTAACATTTGCACTTAGGCAATACAAGTTATCAATAAAATCAGGTGCTGAAGGTAAATCCTTGGGGTGATAACTGATATGTTGTTGTGGTCGCTGGTATGCTGGTGTGGTGTATCTTTTTCCTTAACCCAGAGAGGTCTTGGATGGCCTTTCTCAGCTGTCAGTGCTCAACAGGATAGATCCTCTGATCCTGTTATTGTTTTCTCCTCCTGTTCCTTTCTCCCTTCCAATTCTACTTCTCTGAGTTTGGTGCACTCTGACTCAATGAGCTGTTCCAAGCACCAGAATCCCTAATTCGAACTGCTGTACCTAGTTTTTCAAGCACTAAGATGCTAGAGGGAAATAGTGTGATGATCACTGATGAGACTCCATTTGGAACCTACTTTAGGATTTCTGAATATTACAGCTGGAGAAACAATTAGCTATATTCAGGCATATCTCAGATATATTGCAGGTTTGGTTGCAGACCACTGCAATAAAATGAATATTGCAATAATGTGAGCCATACAGTTTTATTGGTTTCCTAGTGCATATAAATGTTTAAAAATAACTATTTTTACACTGTACTCTAGCCTATTCAGCATGCAATAGCACTGAGAATTTTGAAATATTATGAGAATTACCAAAATGTGACAGAGAGGCACACAAAATGAGCACATACTCCTGGAAAAATGGCACTGATATACTTGCTGGATGTGGGGTTGTCACAAACCTTCAAAATTATTGTAAAAAAAAATCTGTGAAGCACAATAAGATGAGGTATGTCTGTAATGTTGCTGCAAAAAAAAAAAAAAAAACTGTCCTCATCTTTTTGGGAAGTTCATTTTCTTAGACAAAGCATACACCAAAAGGAAGAAGGTGCAAATGTCTTTGTTAGTCAGTAAGGTTGGCCAGGTCATACAAAGCAATCAATAGACATAGTCCAGTCAAATAGTCCAGTTTCCTAGAGTAATAATTTTCTTTTTTACAAGAGATAGTCCATCCTGAAGAACATAGACTAATTCAAATAAAAGAGCTGAACTAATTGTTTGTATATAATAGAGCCTTTGTTCTTTGGATTCCTGGTTTGACTGTTGAAAAATGATGTTGACTATTTCTTTGGCTCCTCATTGTTTGCTCTATATTGTTTGACTGTTGTTAATTGGTGCCATTGAGTCTGTTCTGATTCATAGATTCTATGTACAGTAGAAAGAAACACTGCCCAGTCTTACACCATTCTCACAATCATTGTTCTGTTTGAGCCCATTGTTGTGGCTACTGTGTCAATCCATCTAATTGAGGGTCTTATTCTTTTTTGCTGACCCTCCACTTTACCAAGTATGATGTCCTTCTCCAGGGAAATATCCCTCCTGATAATATGTCCAAAGCAGGTGAGAGGAAGTCTTGCCATCCTACCTTCTGAGCAGCATTCTGGCTGTACTTGTTCCAAGACAAATTTGTTCATTCTTCTGGTAGTCTATGGTATATCCAATATTCCTCACCAACACTATAACACAAAGGATTCAACCCTTCAGTCTTCTTTATTCATTGTCCAGCCTTCACATGCATATGAGGTGATTGAATATACCATGGTTTGGGTTAGTTGCACCTTAATCTTCAAAGTGACATCTTTGCTCTTTAATATTTCATAGAGGTCCCTCAGAGCAGACTATCCTAGTGTAATATGACGTGTGATTTCTTGACTGGTGCTTCCATAGGTGTTGATCATAGACCCAAGTAAAATGAAATCCCTGACAACTTCAATCTTTTCTCTATTTATCATGATTTTGTTCTATTTTGTGCCTAAATCAAAGTAATCTGTATATTATTTCCTCTAGGTACTTTATGGTGCAGGGTGTGAAAAACAAAACTAAGTACATTGCTTCTAAAATACTCTTAATATTCATTTTTTGAGTTGAGTCCTCAGTATATCCTGTTGTTGCTAATTGCTGTCAAGTTGCTTCTTGCTTACAGTGATCTTATGTATAAAGAACAAAACATTGTCCAATTCTGCACCATCTTTATGATCATTGATATGTTTGAGTGCATTGTTGCAGCCATTAAGTAACCTGTGGTGATAATTACTATGACTCTAGTAATACAAAACAAAACATCTGCATAGATCTTAAATTTCCCACTAGCTGCTGCCTAGATTCTTTGTTCTCTTTTCAGATTTCTTTGAAAACATTACATAAATGTATATAAATGGAGGGATTGGTATAGATATGCCATTTTTGAGGCTAAGAAAGTAATAATTATGACTATATAGTATGCTCATAAATCATAAAATACATTACAAGTGGGAGGTATACATAAATTTTAGAAAATGAACAGTGAGCATATTGTGTTTAACCACCTAGACCCTCCAGTCAATGTTTTTACAGGAATAAAGCCCCATTCACAAACAAGAACAAAGTAAATTTTGTCTGTATACTTTTTTTTTTTTTTTTTTTGAGTTGTGTTGTTGGTGAAGAATGCTGAAAGTACCATAAACTACCAGAAGAGCGTATAGATCTGTCCTGGAAGAAGTGCAGCTGGAATGCTCCTTGGAAGTGAGAATGCCCAGACATCATCTCACCTACTTTGGCCATGTTGTCAGAAGGGACCTTTCTCTGGAGAAGTATATTATGCTTGGTAAAGTGAAAGGTCAGCAAAAAGGAGGAGGACTCTCAACAGGGTGGATTGACACAGTGGCTATAAGGATGGGCTCAGATTTAGCAAGTATTGTGAGGATGGTGCACAAACAGGTAATGTTTCATTCTCTTGTACATAGAGTCTCTATGAGTTGGAGCTGACTTGATGATGTCTAACAACAACAATATGTGTGTTTCTATGGTCAAATGAATGGGTTCATATAAAACTACTTCTCAATTAATATAATTCATTTTATGCTACTTACTAGTTTCAGAAATATGGAGTGGGTCTGGGCATGTACATACTACCTACACTATAAAATCTAAGAAATATTTAATTTGCATACTTAGTAGTTAGTTGCACTTACCAGTGGTATCAGATTTACTGGAGTCTAGTGTGGTTTTCATTGTCACATTGGTGAAACCTACTAGAAATCATAGAAGCTTAAATAATAAGAAAAAACAAATGTAGTTAAAATAATTATTAAGATACATAGATTGTTCTTGACTTTCTCCTCATTCTATCTTTGCCTGTTCAATCTTCTATTATGCCCCATCTTTAATGGGAAAATTGCCAGTTCTTAAAACTTTAAACTCTGTGGAACAGAATTTGGAGAAGATGGGGTAAGGGAGGAGTAATACAGGTCCTAAGAGTAGGATTGGGAAGGGTCCTCACATCCTACTCTTCCCAGTTTAGATTCAATAACCAATCACCTTCAACTCTCTACTCTTTCTCCACTCTACAGGTATGGCTAAATCACAACTCTGGTTAGTCCAGTCTGCACCAATAACCCAGCAGCTAATGCTAGTGGCTGAAGAAAAAAATGCACCCAAATTTATTTATCTCATTTTAAGTGTTTAACCACATATCTCCAGTTGGGCATCAACACTGTTTTCAATAATTCACTTCTGTAGTCACTAATTCACTCTTCTACCCTCAGATCTTCTCCCCTTTTTCAAACTATCTCTTTTCATGTTCTCATTCTCAGGTGATGAACATGTTTCTCCTTTTATCTAAAAAGTGAAACAATCGTAAAATAACATTCTCATCTTTCCTCTCCCAAATCTACCTGCTTGGATCTGGTCTCATAGCTGTCTTTCTTCAGGTTATAATGAGTGAACTATCTTTGGTTCTATCTATACCAATCCCTCCATTCATGTACAGAGTCCTATTCATTCTTTGCTACTCAAGAATTTTGTTCCTATAAAAATTCACTCCTCGTATACATTTCTCCACCTCCCTATCTCACTCTTCTCCTCTTCTTTTATCCTTCTTCTTCTTCCTTCTATTTCTTCTCACCCTTCATCTTGTTCTACTCCATCATCCCAAAATCAGAATGGGATGGACTATCTCCCATCTTAAAACAAAACATCTGCATAGATCTTACATTTCCCATTAGCTACTGCCTAGATGCTTTGTTCTCATTTCAGATTTCTTTGAAAACATTATCTAGGTTTGCTGTCTCTACATTGTCACTTCTCATTCTCTCTAGCAACATTTCACATTGGGTTTTATTCTTACCACACTGAAACTACTCTTGTCAAGATCAATAAAAAGCTTCTTTTTTGTTGTTTTTCTTCCTTCATCTTTCCAAATACAAAGCCCAATTCTTAATATTCATCTGTGTTAGGCTGGGTTCTGTAGAGAAGCAAAACCAGTAAAGCTTATATATATATATATATAGAGAGAGAGAGAGAGAAATTTATCTTAGGAAAATGGCTCACACACTTATAGGAGCTGAAAAGTCCCAAGTTCTTGGTTCAAACATCAAGCTGGAGGCTTTTCCTGACTCACGCAGCTGCAGGGGCTGGTTGATGAGCTCAAGGTTGGCAGGCGGTATACTGGCTGTTGACTCCGATGAATGATGAATCCAAGGTCACCAGGCCAAATGGTGGATTTTTCGCTCACAGACAGTTGTAGGCAACACGACAGGATCCCGATTCACAGAAGAGTGTCTCTTTTCTCAAGATGTCATAAATATATTGGAAGAAGGCCACACCCCTAGGGAAACTCCATTTCAACAGATTGGCTGCTCTAAACACATATATCCAATCCCATCATGGGAATAACCCATATCACAACTGCTTAAACCAGTCAGAATTGTGGTCCAGCCAAGTTGACACACAATTCCAATTGTTACATCATCATACTCAACTTTTGCAGTATTTAATGAAGTTAATCTTTCTCTTTAATTCCTGAAATGCTTTGTTCATCTGGTCTAAGGACACTAAACTCTCCAGGTTTTTCTCTAACCTCCCTGTATTCTTTTTATTAGTTTCTTTCATTAGAGCTTCCTCTTCTTCCTGACCTTTATATATGATCAGAGCCAGGGTTTTGTCTTCCACAAGGCATCTTTAGGTAATCTCTTTAGGTCTTACAGCTCCTTGACAGGTAGCTATACACTGATGACTCCAAAATGTGATTGAATGTCACACTAATATATATATATATATATATATATATATATATATATATATATATATATATATATATAAATTACCAATTGGTAATTTAAATTTGATGTGTTTAAAATAGAATTTAGGATTTCCCCTCATCCCTGCTGTCATGGATTGAATTGACCCCCCAAAAATATATGTCAGCTTCACAAGACCATGACTCCAAGTATTGTGTGGTTTGCCCTCCATTATGTGATCTGGTGTAATTGTTCTATGTGTTGTAAACCCTAATCTCTGCCTGTGATTAATGAGGCAGGATTAGGCTATGTTAAAGAGGGTTAGGTTATGTTTATTATGTTAATGAGGCAGGATTAAGGTGGGTTGTAACAGCCTTACTCAGTTGTTAGGTAAGTGGCATTTTCTTAGGGTGTGGCATGCACCACATTTATTTCACAAGCACTGGAAGGAGAAGGGAGCAGAAAGAGGAGGACCTCAGTGTCATCAAGAAAGAAGACTCAGGAGCAGAGCATGTCCTTTGGACCCAGGGACCCTGTGATAAGAATCATCTAGACCCAAGATTGATGCCAAGATATTTGGAGATCTCTGAGGAACTCAAGGAATGCTAGGCCTACAGATGTTGAAAGAAGACAAGAACCTTCTTCCAGAGCCAACCAAGAAAACTTTCCCTTAGCTCGCATCTGAATTCAGACTTACAGCTTCATAAACTTTGAGAGACTAAATTTCTGTTTGTTAAAACCACTCACATGTGGTATTTCTGTTGTAGCAGCACTAGATAACTAAGACATCACTTTTCAAAGCCTCCAACACTTCTCCATATATTTGACTCCACTTCCTTTTATGAAATAATCTAATGTTTTTACCTATAGGGTTTTTCTTAATGATTTCTCATTTAACAATATAGTGGGTCTTTCTGTTTGCTCTAGTATCATTCACACACACATGCACACACACATTTTTGTCTATATTTCTACCTGAATATCTTAAGATTGACTGATCTCCACTGGCTCTTCTATTTCTCTTCTGCCACTTTTTCCTTCCTATTCTGGTATATGTTTAGTTAAGGCTTTTTACAACTTTTTCATTAGTGAGAATAGTTGGATGAGAGAGACTGTTCATTTTTGTGTTTTCCCAAATGTATTTTCTTTAACTCTGAAAAGAAATGAAATTTTATCTAGTTCTAGAGCTCTGGTGGTTTAAAGTGCTTGCTTGCTAAAAGAAAGGTCTGTGGTTTGAATCCAGCAAATGGTCCATGGGAGAAAGATATAGCAGTCTGCTTCATAGATTTACAGCCTTGTACACCCTATGGGACAGTTCTCCTCTGTCCAACAGGGTCACTATCAATCAGCATTGACTTGATGGCAGTAGCTATGGCCTTTTGAACTAGACTTTTTAACTCAGAGTGGTTGATAGTTGCTTTTCCACTAGCTTCTGGCTTCAGAGTTGCTGATGTGAATTCTGATTTTTTTTAACACTATTCTGTATCTAGTAACACTTTTTCTCTTAAATTTCAGAAGTCTTATAGTATCTACTTATATGTCTGCATCTTTTGTCATCAATCTGCCCTGGGGCTCAGAGGGAAGAACTGTGCAGTCAGGGATTTAACTCAGGAAAAATATTTTTGCATTATTTGTCTTTTTTATTGACTCTCCCACATCTGTCTTTTTCTCTTTTTCACTTCTTTTAATCTCATATTAAGTTGACTGTTGTTGTTGTTGTTGTTATGTGCCGTGGAGTCGGCCCCGACTCATAGCGACCCCTCCTTGGGTTTCCGAGGCAGTATCACTACGGAAGTAGGATTGCCCAACCTTCCTTCCGAGGAGTGGCTGGTGGGTTTGAACCGCCAGCCGTCTGTTACATCCTCTAAAATTATTTTCTTTTTCCTTCTGAGTTCACTTCTCTATAATTGTTTTCTCTCTGAGCTTTGGAATATTTCTTCCACTTGTTCTTCTAAGACACTAATTGAAGTCACAGTAGTAAACATCTGCTTCTTCAACTCATTTATTAAATTATTTGATAGAGATATCATGATTTTAATCTCTAAATATCCTTTTTCTAGGTATTTGCTACTCATGATTCTCCTTTAAAACTAAACCAAACCCACTGCCATCAAGTTGGATCCCACTCATAATGACCACCTCCTTGGGTTTCTGAGATGGTATCACTATGGAAGTAAATTGTCCAACCTTCCTTCTAAGGAGTGACTGGTGGGTTTGAACTGCCAGCCTTCTGGTTAGCAGTCAAATGCCTTAGGCCCTATGCCATCAGAGCTCCCTGATTCTCCTTACAAACCTATTATTTTTAATCAAATTTCATTTGTAGCCTTCAGTAGCTCTACTTCTCTGGGCACATATTCTGATTATTCTTCCTACTGATTCTCTGAATTTGGCCTCCTTTTGACAGATTATTTTCTTTGTTGAATTGTTGAGGTTCAGGCCACAGATGAGAGAAGTTTCATGGGTAGCAGAAGCCAAAGCTATTTTCACCTCATAGGTTAGCAGTATAGATATAGACAGACTTGGGGTGAATCAGTTTGTTGTAGTTTTACCTGTCAAGGAGTTACCTCTACTCATGGCTTAATCCAACCTGAGCCAGTTGTCATCCAGTTGATTCCAAATCATCATGAACACATGTTATAGGGCAGTACTATGCTCATTTTCAAGGCTGTGAACTTTCAGAAGCAGATCATCAGACCTTTCTCCTGAGGCACCTCTGAGTGGGTTTGAATCACCAGCCTTTTGGCTAACAGTTGAATGTTTAACAGTTTGCACCACCTAGAATCTAGAAACATGGATTTTCTTATATCTGCCAGCCTAGCCTCAGGAATGGAATAAGCTGATTAGCAGTTCACCTCTCCAGCTCCTTCTTGGCATTTTTAGGGCCAGAAAGATTAGTTTTCCATACAGGATAGACAGTCCTACAATAAATGTCTTTGATTATACCCCAAAAATGCCCTAGACCTCTTTTGACCTTCAGTGCCCTTGCTACACACTGTCATTTGGTTCATGTAAAGGAAAATACTGCGCACAGCCACTCTTGAGTCCAAGTCTCATTCTAATTACTTACATTGTTTTATTTTTCTTCATAGCACTCACCACACCCAGAAATTGTTATTAGGTCATTTATTCACATGGATACTCTCTTACTCTCTCACCAGAATCTCCATGAGGCCTGGACTATATTTGTTTCATGGTTCTGTCTCCAGTGATTGACACATACACCCTATGTGTATGTGCATTTCATAAGTTTTATTTTTTAATTTAAATATTAAGGATGGAGTGACTTTAGGAAACAAACAAACAAATACCATAGCATATCTAGGGAAGTGAGAAAAATACATAAAAGTTGAAAGAGGGCATTGAAAAATATTGTTGTGGACCATATGTGTTGAGGAAATGTCAAACATGTACTTGAACAATGTTGACATTTCTTAAGGTTGTTTATCTTTTTCCTTCAAAAATATTACTCTGTGAACTCTTGTTTCAATAGGGCTACATATATGATTAAATTAATACAGATGTCTTTATATGGCCAAATTGATTTTCTAAAATTCATTTTGTCGTTCTTGTTGAAAATATACACAGTAAAACATACACCTATTCAATAGTTTCCACATGTATAATTCAAAGACATTGATTACATTCTTCCTGTTGTGCAATCATTCTCATCCTCTTTTTTTGAATTGTCCCTCCCTCATTAACATAAACTCATTAGCTCACTGCTCCCTAAGTTTTCCATCAAATCTTTTGAATTGCTGAAAGGATGCAATTTGTTTATAAGTATAATCATTGTTAACAAAAAAAACTTCTGTATAGTGACATTATCAAAGAAAAGATTTAATTTTAACATTTTAAACTAGAGAAAGTTCCAAGATAGTGGATTAGGCAGATACACTATCCAGACCTCTACAACAAAGACTTGAAAAAACAAGGGAAACACCTACAGATGACAATCCTGGATCCAGAAGCTTCAAAGAAAAGGATGAAAAACTGAATCAAATACCAATGAGAAAGAGACTAAAGGAAAACAGTGAACAAGAAGCAGTAAACTGCCAACTGACACAATGCAGTGATTTTGAATTATTGCAAGCAGTGTTCTGAAAGGAGCAGGAACAAGACAACTGGCTCCACTTGCCCAGTACTGCACCAGCACCCACATCACTGACTAGGTGACTAGAGAGGTGTGTCCTCCCCCCTTACCATGTAAAACCTTCTGGTGCCTAGAAGCTCAGCCTTCCCCCACCACACACATAAACCAGGCAATTGGTCAAACTCACGCCACTGCAGTGCTGTGACTTTTTCTTTCTTTTTTTTTTTTTTTAATCTTTCTGTTTAGTTCTTCTTTGTGTTTTCCCCAAG
>NW_006922227.1:141965-150919 GCF_000298275.1 Orycteropus afer afer | reverse complement strand
TTTTTTGTTTCATTTTTTCTTTTTGTTTCTATGTATCTATTCCATGGACAATAATATCTGCTTGATCCCTCCATGAGCAGCAGTGAGAGTTCTCCCAGCATGAACCCTGCATTATTCCTGCAGCTGTATTTGGCAACTAATAATTCCACAAGTTTTTGTTCCTCTTTCTTCCTTTTCTTTCTTGTCTTCCCTGTCCTTCTTTCTGCTCCCCCATTGTTTCTTTTCCTTTATTCCCATTCACACCCACCTTTTATTCCCTTCTTCTTTTTATTTTTTTTTGGGGGGAGGGAGATCTAACTGAGCACTTTCTCCTCTGCCTTCACTAGTGCTGCTCCTGACCCTCTGTATTTGGTGGTGTGTGCTCCAATGGAGTGAGTGCCATGTTTCTACCATAGCTGTGTTTGGTGGCTATCACTTGCACCAGTACTGTGTTGCATTTGTTGTTTGTTTGCATTTTCTTTTTTTCCCTTTTATCTTGTGATTTTTTTCTCTTTTTCATCTTCATAAGTCTTCCCCTCTTTTCCCTTCCTCCATTTTTTCTTTTCTTTTTCTCCCCCTTCCTTTTTTTTCTTTCTATCTTTCTCAGCATTTGGGAGCCAGTGACCTTAGCCAGTCATACCCACCCACACCTGCAGCCCCATCCACTGGGCAAATGCCACCACCTGGTCCAGCACTATTGGACTGATGGCACGTGGTAGCCAACACCTACCTAGCCTGCTTTCAACTGCCCTGCATGATCAGTGATCAGAGACTTGAGCTCACACTCTCACTTGTTGCCAAATCTACCCAGAGATAAGTGGTGAATATGCCAGGGCTGCCAAACTAGTGACTAGTTACACATCTGCCCTGTTGCCTGGATATATTAAAACAGAACAAAACAAAAAATCATGGTGAAGCAAACCCACATACAGTTAACAAATTAATACAATACTAGAATGTCTCAGTGAAAACAGACAACTTCAAATAACACACACACACACACACACACAAACAAACAAACAGAACAAGATGGCTAAGACAAGTAATCAAAATACAGGGCTAGAAAATCTTCCAGAGGAAAACATGTTAATGGAATTACCTGATAAAGAATTTAAAATAATTATATTTAGGTAATTGAGAGAAACTTCAAAAGAACCACAGACAAAATAAAGAAAAACACAGACAAAACTTTTAAATAATTTTGAAAAACAATACAAGAACACATTGACAAAAGAATAAAAAATTAGAAACCATACAAAAAGAGCAAATATAATCCAGATTAATGCTAAAATTTTAGAAGTAGACAATACATTGTAAGACAAAGGAGTAGAACTGAATCAATGGAAAGCACAATTAAGGAGATTGAAGATAATTCTCTCAACACTAATCAGTTTGAGCAAAATCAGAAAAAGAGTGAAAAGGAAAACAAGAAATCAAAGATTCATTTGTCAAATAACCAAGTGGAATAACTTATTTGTGATTGGAATTCCAGAAAAGGAAGAGACCGAAAAAAAAAAAAAAGGAAAAAGTTTTGTGAAAAATGTGTTGGAAGAAAACCTCCCTAATATCATGAAATACAAGAAAACTACCAAAGTATATCATAATCAAACTTTACAAAACCAAAGAAAGAGAAAGAATCCTAAACACAACTTAGGAAAAATGAAAAGTCACCTACAAAGGACAACCAATAAGATTAAGCTCTGATTTCTCAGAAGAAACCATTCAGATAAGGATGTAATTACATAATGTTTGACATATATAAAAGACTAAAAGAAAAAAAAAAATAATAATGGCAACTAAGATTTATATGGGAGCTCTGGTAGCATAGTGGCTAAGGCACTTGACTGCTAACCAGAAAGCTGGTGGTTCAAACCCACCAGCCACTCCTCGGAAGGAAGGTTGGGCAATCCTACTTCCGTAGTTATACTGCCTCGGAAACCCAAGGAGAGGTCGCTATGAATCAGGGCTGACTCGACGGCACATAACAACAACAACAACAAGATTTATATATCCAGCAAAATCGTTTCTCATACATGAAGATGAAATTAAGACATTTCCAGACAAACAGAAATTAAGAATTTGCAGGAACCAGACAAACCTTATAAAAAATGTTACAGGAAGTCTTCTGGACAGAGAATCAACAATGACAGACAATAATCAGTGATTTAAAACATACAATAACAACACCTGGAAATCAACCTCAATATTTGTTGTTATGTGCCATAGAGTTGGAACTGGCTCAAAGCAACCCCTCCTTGGGTTTTTGAGGTGCTATCATTATGGAAGAAGATGGCCCAACCTTCCTTTCGAGGAGTGGATGGTGGGTTTTGAACTGCCAGCCTTCTGGTTAGCAGTCAAGTGCCTTAGGCACTACACTACCAGAGCTTTTAACCCCAATAAAGAAATATCAAAATAAAATAAACCTAGACTGGAAATAGTAAATCAGAGCTGTCAATTTATAAACAATGATAAGCACAAAGCAAAAAGAGGGAATATGTGGTGTAGTTATAGAACTTCCAAATGGAGAGGAAGTCAGGACAATATCAAGAAAAAAAAATATTGCTTTAACCTTGAAAAAATAATAAAAAATTACAGGGTAACCCCAAAGATCATTAATAAACTTTTTCATCAAAATAAAAAAAAGAAGAAAATCATAAAATCTCAGTAAATACTAACACAATAGTAATGAGTGACATGGTAAGAAAATCCATAAAATAACAAGCTCAGCACAGAAAAATATATTAAACAAAGAAACCATCAACACCATACACACACACATACGCAAAGACAGCAAAATGGTAAAAGTAAATTGATACATATTGATAATGACACTGAATGTAAATAGATTAAATGCACCAACCAAGAGACAGAGAGTAGCAGAATGGATGAGGAAACATGACCCATCAATATACTATCTACAAGAGACACACCTTAGATACAAGACAAAAATAAACTAAAAATCAAAGGATAAAAAAAGCATGTACTCTGCAAATGGCAACAAAACAAACTAACACAATCTGAAGAAGAAAGTTTGAAAAGGTCCATTACAAAAGGAGAAATTGAACATGTAATAAAAAAACTCCTCCCCCTCAAAAACAAAACAAAACAAAACAAAAACCTTTTAGCCAGAGGACTTCACTGGAGAATTCTACCAAATATTCAGAGAAGTGTTGATACAAATATTACTCAAATTATTCCAGGACATAGAAGAGGATGGAAACCCACCAAATTCATTCTATGAAGTAATCGTAACACTGATACAAAAACTAGTAAAACAAATCACTAAAAAAGAAAACTGCAGACCAACATTCCTCATCAGTATCGATGTAAAAATTCTCAACAAAATACAGCAATTAGATTTCAACATAACATAAAACAAATACATCATAGCCAAATGGCATTCATACTGGATATGCAAGGATGGTTCAACATTAGAAAAACAATCACTGTGATGCCACATAAATAAAACAAATGAAAAGAACCTCATGATCATATCAGTTGAAGCAGAAAAAGCATTTGACAAAATTCAACAACCATTCTTGATAGAAAAAAAAAAAACAGTAAGTACTTCAAGTCTTTTTCATTTTCAGCAAGCAAGGTTGTGCAGTCTACATGTCAGAGGTTGTTAATAAGTCTTCCTCCAATCCTGATGGCTGATGCCTGATACCCATGATGCTCAGCACACAGATCAAATATGTATGGTGAAAGGATAAAAAACCTGGTACACTTCTTGATTTTAAACCATGAAACATCCTCTTGTTCTGTTTGAACAATAGCCTCCTAGTCCATATACAGGTTCCTCATGAATAAAATTAAGTGTTCTAGAATTCCCATTCTTCTCAATGTTATCCATAGTTTGTTGTGATCCACACAGCGGAATGTTTTTTCAGTGTCAATAAAACACAAGTAAACCCCTTTCTGGTATTCTTTGCTTTCAGCCAAGATCCATCTGAAATCAGCACTGATATCTTTCATTTTATGTCCTCTTCTGAATCCAGCTTGCATTTCTGGAAGTTCCCAGTCAATATACTGCTGCTACTATTTTTGAATTGCCTTCAGCAGGATTTTACTTTCATTTGATATTAATGATATTGTTCAATGATTTCCACGTTCTGTGGGATCACCTTTCTTTGGAATGGATACAAATATGGATCTCTTCCAGTCGATTGGCCAGGTAGCTGTCTTCCAAATTTCTTGGTATAGATAAGTAAGTGCCTTCAGATTAATAGTACCCTCAAGATTATGCCCCTTAGAGACCCTTCAAGCCAGCAACTGAACTAAACCTTGTGGCACCTTTCAAGCAAATATCCACTCACTGCCATCAAGTTGATTCCAATTCATAGTGACTCATTGAATTTCCAAGGCTGTAAATCCTTACAGAAGCAGAGTCTCTCATCTTTCTTCTGTGGAGCTGCTGGTAGGTTTGAAATACCAACCTTGTGGTAAGCAGCCAGGTTCTTTAACAACTACACCAGATCTATAAGATGAACAGTAATACCAGAAGGGTTTGCTCTCATTAGAATAATCAGCAGATGAGATTAAGAGAGCTGGATTTGCCCTGGCAAATGAAGGGAAGGAGTGGGCATGGGGAAGACCTGAGAAGAATGCTTTTTGCCTTGTGGGAATTGCAGTGAATGTCACAGGGCAGAATGTATAAGGATTATTGAATGGAAAACCAATTTGCTTTGCAAATTCACCCAACACACACACACAACAACTTCACACTATTTGGGGTTAGGCAGAGACAACCTCAATGAAAAATCAAATTAGCAATATGCATACACCTTACATACTTACATACACCTATAACAGGGTTTGTAGGAGAGTAACAGGTTTATAGACATTGGATGTCATACGGCTAGAAACAAAAGAAAACGTGAACAAGAAGCTGCTGAAGAAACATTTTGTAAGAGGACAGCACAAAGAAAAAATAAAACTAAGATGTTACAGCATATCACACATACATACACACACAAAAACACAATAACCAGAGATGATTTATTTTGCTTTGCTTTTAAAGCATATTAAAAAGTTTTAATATTTTTATCTGTTTTGGATTATACGTGCAGTTTTAAGACAGATAAAAGAATATTAGAAAAATAACTCTTCTACATCTTTTTTATGTATCAAAAATTATATGAGTTCATTTAAATTTTACTTAAATATGGATGGAGGTAAAAAAAGGAGTAACTGAAAAAAGCAGCATATGAATTCAAATTTGGTAGGTGGATTCAATTTATTAGAAATTATCACGAAAGAAAGATTTCAGCTAACACACACACACACACACACATTCACCAATGTGCATATTTGTTGATTGAAAAATATTTAACTTGTCTAAATGTAGTTCCATGGATATGAAATTATGTATTGTTTTAAGCAACTTAGAGATCTAATGAGAACTCATTATTATGACAGCAAGAATACAAGAATGCTTAGGTGTTTGTTTGACATTTTTCATCATGATGCTAGAAGTCCCATAAAATCAGCCAGATTATCATGGAGAATAAGCAAACAATGAGCTCTATTGACAAACCTCAGCAAATAAAATGGACCACATTTATTTTATATTACCTGCATAAATAGTGCTAAAAAAGACAACACTTTTCTTTCCCAATAATTTATTATATGTCTGTGTATTAGACAAGTAAATGGGTATATTGTTTTGAAAGTAATTCTGTGTTATTCTCAGACTTGTCAATTTAAAGATTTTCATATATTAGGATACTTAGATTTAGAAGGCATCAGTAATTTGCTTGTAAAGATGCAGGCTTTCTCCCATAAATATCTCTATTTTTTCTTATAGAACAAATTGACAATAAAGGCATTGTGTGTTTCCATTCTTGTATAAAATAGAACTTGATGATTATATTTTAATGAGGACTGTGGTTTCAATGTGTGAACAAAGTAATTGCACAGACACCCTTTTGCAGTCTTATTCAAATCAGATTAAATATCTGAATACTATACCAAAAAGAAAAAAAAAAAAAAAAAGAAAAGAGGACAATTTTCAACCATTCTTACTCATTGAATAAATAGAAAGAAAACCAAAATTGCTCACATCACACCTTATAATTATGTCTCTTCTGCTGAGGTATCCCAAAAGGTGCAATTAAAAGATAACTATACAGAAAATGATGGTTTAATTTAATACTGAAATCGTAATACAATGATATTGAGTATTCAGAAAGTAGATTTGTTTCTCAGCTCTCCCTCATAGTCATCTACCCTGTGGATAAACTGTTCTTTGAACTAAATTTTCATTGGAGAGAGATGTCCTTTAGTTGGATTTGCATGGTGTTCTGTAATTACAGCATTGAACCCCGGATTTAGAAAACTTCAAACCTTGTATCACAAGAATGAGAGGACTCTTCTTACTTTTCTTTACTCTTTGTTTTCTAAAATAAATGCTTTCTACTTTGGAAATACTAGGATGCAATCAATGTAGTAAAATATACTTAGTTATGCTTTGTATGTTTACTCTTGCTGCTATAACAAAGTATCACAAACTTAGTGCCATGAAACAACATAAGTTTAGTATCTTACAGTTCTGTGGGTCACAAGTTTGAAATAAGTCTTATGATAATGTAATCATTGTCTTGATAGTGCTGAGTGTTTTCTGGATGTTCTATGGAGGATCCTTTTTCTTCTGTTTTTTAGCTTTTAAAAAGACTACCCACATTCCTTAGCTCATGTAGCATACTGGTGATTTGTTACGGACCCAACTATATGTTTCATTTGTTTTGAAGAACTGTTATGATTAGATTGGGGCCAATGAGTACTTTGAGACAATCTCTCCTTTTTCACATTTGTACCCTTAATCACAGAATTCCTGGGTGGTTAAGCATTCCACTGCAAACTGAAAAGTCGGCAGTCAAATCTACCTACTTGTGCCACAAAAGACAAACCTGATGATCTGCTTCAGAAAAGTCACAGCCTTAAAAACCCTATGTGGCAGTTCTACTCTGCACACAGAGGGTTGCCATTAGCCAGAATCTCCTAGACAGAAACTAATAATAACAATAATAATCCTCAATCCTATATGCAAAGTTCCTCTTCCACGTAAGATAACATATTCATGGGTATTGGGAATTAAGATGTGGATGTTTTTGGAGGATCATTCTTTCTGCTTACCATAACTACTTTATTTTATGCATCATTTTCTGAGCAACACACATTGTAAATCCCAAAATAGATTGTGCAATTTTTGAGGATTTTGTCATACTTCTATTTCAGGAAGAGATGTATTTTTTTTAACAATAGGGCCTATCTTACTATCCTGAAGCTGCCATAACAAAATTCACTGAGTGGCTTTACAGAACAGAAATTTCTTTTTTCAAAGTTTGGAGGCTAGAATCCTGAATTCAGGGTATTGGTAGGGCTATGCTCTCTATCTGCTTATTCCAGGGGAATATCGTTCCTTGTCTTTTTCACCTTCTAGTAGTCCTGGACATTTTTCTGGTGTTCCTGGGTTGTTTATAGATGAATATGCCTCTGTCATAACATTGCATCTTTCACCTGTGTGACACTGTTTCTACATCTGTTATTCCCTTTTATAAGGCACCACTAAAAAGGAACTGCAGGGATCTAGGTGAGGAGAGGGAACTCAGGCACACTCAAAGCAGCAGGGCAAGAGAGTGGGACAAAGGGAATTAAAAGGCCCAAGAGCAGAAGAGAGGAGCAGTCATCCTCAGGAATCCAGGTGAGGAGAGGGAACTCAGGCACTTCCAAAGCAGCAGGATGGGAGAGTGGGAGAAGGGGAATTAAAAGCCAAGAACCCAGACAGAGGAACAGTCAGCCACCGGGATCCAGGTGAGAGAGGGAACCAAGGCATGCCCAAAGCAGCAAGGTGGGAGAGTGGGAGAAAGGGGATTAAAAGGCCCAGGAACCCAGAGAGAGGAGCAGTCAGCCACAGGGACCCAGGTAAGGGTGGTACGAGAGGTTTCCAACAGGGAGACAAACTTGTCTGTTAGTTTATCCTACCATGGTGACATGGTGATGTGAGTTTTGAGGCTGAGCCATTGGTGTTTCAAACCCAGCAGGATGCACATAGTGCACAGGTATCAGCCCAGCTTACAGATTGAGACAGACTAGGAAGAAGGAAGAGGCCATCCACTTCTCAAAGAATTGTCCAGGGAAAACCTTATGAATAGCAAAGAAAATTTGATGTTTGATACATTACCGCGCAACTTTATGAATAGTCCGGTTAGGTTAGAAGACTCTCAACATAGAACTGGGAAAGAGATGCATCATCTGAGTAAACCCAGCCTTACTCATATGGATAAGGAAAAGCTTTCGAGACCTCCATTTGCTGATGTGGCACCACTCAAATTGAAGAGAAACAACTGTAGATATCCATTAATCATCGGAACATGGAATGTATGAAGTATGAATCTAGGAAAATTGGAAGTTGTCAAAAATGAAATGGAATGCATAAAGATTGATATCCTTGGCATTTGTGAGCTGAAATGGACTGGCTTTGACCATTTTGAATCAGACAACCATATGATCTACTATGCCGGGAATGACAATTTGAAGAGGAATGGCATGGCATTCATCATCACAAAGGATGTTTCAAGATCTATCCTAAAGTACAATACTGTCAGTGATAGGATAATATCCATACACCTACAAGGAAGACCCATTAATATGATTATTATTCAAATTTTGCCCCAACCTCCAAAGCTGAGGATGAGGAAAATGAAGATTTTCATCAATTTCTAAAGTCTGAAATTGACCGAACATGAAATCAGGTTGTGTTAATTACCACTGGTGAGTGAAATGCAAAATTTGGAAGCAAAGAAGATTCACCAGTAGTTGGAAAATTTGGCCTTAGGGACAAAAATAATGTTGGAACTCGCATGGTAGAATTTTGGAAGACCAACAATTGTTTATTGCAAACACCTTGTTTCAACAACACAAATAGTGGCTATACATGTGGACTTCACCAGATGGAACACACAGGAATCAGATTG
>NW_006922227.1:109363-140044 GCF_000298275.1 Orycteropus afer afer | reverse complement strand
GAGATGGATTAACATGGTAGCTGTGATGATGGGCTCAAGTATAGCAAGAATCGTGGAGCTGGCACGGGATAGGGCAGTGTTTCGTTCTGCTGTGCCTGGGGTCGCTATGAGTCGGAAACGACTTGATGGCACCTAACAACAAGAACAAATAAAAAGGAATTAGGGCAAGGACTCACCCTATTCTGCTATCATTTAACCAAAAATATCTTCTAAGAAAGACTTTATTTCCCCAAACAAGGTCACATTAAAAGATACAGGAGGTAGAACTTCCACATATCTTCTTGAGGGTGTGATTCAATCCATAACAGGGCCTTAAATTTATTTTTAAATGAACTTTCTGTTTTAAAACATTTTTGTATTTACAAAAAAAAAAGTGAAGATAGTAAAGATTTCCAATATACCCCACATCTTATTTCCCGTTACTAACATTTTGTCTTGCTATGATTTGTTTGTCATAATTGATGAATCAATGTTGATAGACTTTTATTAACTAAAGTCTATACTTAATTCAGATTTCCTTTGTTTTTACATAAGTTTACATAGTTCTTTTTTTCTCTTATAGCATTCCATACAGGACACCATAATACATTTAGTAGTCCTGTCACCTTAATCTCTTCTTGGCTGTTATAGTTTTTAGAATTTCCTTATTTTTTATGAACTTGACAGTTTTATGGAGCAGTGGTGAGGTATTTTGTAGAATATCCCTTAGTTTGGGTTTGTCTTATGTATTCGTCATTATTAGACTGAGGTTATAGGAAGAAAACCAAAAAAAAGAATATTTTCATCATAACCTGTCAAGGGCACATGCTATTAACATGATTTACCACTGGTATGGTTTACTTCACAGCTCTGGTGGCACAGTGCCCAAGGCATCTGATTGCTAACCAGAAGGTTAGTAGTTCAATTCTACCAGCAGTTCCATGGAAGGAAGGTGAGGCAATCTACTTCTGTAAAGATTTATCACCTTGGAAACCCAATGTGGGTCACAATGAGTTGGAATCAACTTTATGGCAATGAGTTTTTTGCTTTTAGCTTGTGATTTTTTTTTGATCACTTGACATAAGTAGTTTTTGCCAGATTTCTCCACTGTAAAGTTTATCTCCCCACCCCTCCTTTTCATTTTTCTCTCTTTGGAAAAAAGTCTTTAAGTGGAGTCCATGCTCAAGGACTTCTGTCTGGGATGGAGGGCTGGGATCTGAGTTAAATTCCACCTCACAAAGAGGGAATTGTCCATAATTATTTGAAATTTTGCTGAACAAAAATATTCATCTATTTACCTAATTTATTTGTTTATTTAATCATTTATATTATTACTTCTCTTTAATATTTATTTTATACTTTAGGCTATAACCCAATATTACTTTATTTACTTAGTTCAATGTTGCTGAAGTTAATTCAAAAATGATTGCAACAGTATATTGACAGGTAACTGCCAGAAATTCAAGTTGGATTCAGAAAAGGGGGTGGAATGAGGGATATCATTGTTGATATCAGATCAATTTTGGCTGAAAGCAAAGAATACCAGAAAGATGTTTACTTCTGTTCTATTGACTACAAAAAGACATTCAACTGTTTGGATCTTAACAAATTATGGATAACATTGTAAAGAATGGGGATTCCAGAGCACATAATTTTGCTCATGAGGAATTCTTCATAGTCCAAAAAGCAGTTGTTCAACCGGAATGAGGGGACACTGCATGGTTTAAAATCAGGTAAAGCGTGTGTCAAGGTTGTATCCTTTCCCTGCACTTATTCAATCTGTAGACTTGGCAGACAATCCGAGAAGCTGGACTGCATGAAGAATGCAACATCACAATTGGAGGAAGACAAATAACAACCTGTGATATGCAGATGACACAACCTTGCTTGTTGAAAGTGATGAAAACTTGAAGCACTTACTAATGAAAACAAAAAATATCCTCACAACTAGACCTACAAGCAACATCACAGTAAATGAAGAAAAGATTGAAGGTGTTAGGGATTTCATTTTACTTGGATTTTCTTCCCCATGGAAGCAATGGTCGAGAAAATAGAGGATGTATTGCAGTAACCAACGTTTGCTGCAAAAAACCTTTTTTAAAGTGTTGAGGAACAGGACTGTTACTTTGAAGACTAAAGTGTGGCTGACACAAGCCATGGTATTTTCCATCACATATATGTGGGAAAGCTGGACAATGAATAAGGAAGACAGAAGAGGTGTTGATGCATTTGAATTGTGATGTTGGTGAAGAATATTGAAAATATCATGGACTGTCAAAAAAAAGAACAAATCTGTTCTCGGAGAAGTGCAGCCAGAATGCTCCTTAGACATGAGGATGGCCAGGATGAAGAGACTTTGTCTGACTTATTTTGCTCATACTGTCATGTGGGACCAGTCCCTAGAGAAAAGTATAATGCTCGGTATTCCTGTGAAAAAGAGAACCCTCAATGAGGTATATTTACACAGTGGCTGCAGCAATTAGCTCAAACTTAGCAATGCTTATGAGGATGGTGCAGGACTGGGCAGTGCTGTATTCTGTTACATAGGGTCACTAGGAGTCAGAACTGACTTGACAGCACCCAACAATAAGAATGACAATTATTTGTTATATTTTTTGCAAATATGCCCTCAGCTTGATATTACTTTTTAATCTTATTTATGATTCCATAGAGTAGATACTTTGTGCCAGTATAATCACAAATATTGACTTTAAAGAATGTATTAATTTTCCTTGTTGTTGTTGTTGTTATGTGCCGTCGAGTTGGACCCGACTCATAGCGACCCCTCCTTGGGTTTCCGTGGCAGTATCAACTACAGAAGTAGATTGCCCCATCTTCCTTCCAAGGAGTGGCTGGTGGGTTTGAACTACCAGCCTTCTGGTTAGCAGTCAAGTGCCTTAGGCACTTCACTACCAGAGCCACAAGTTAGTTTGTAATTACATATTTGATAAATATATTACCCTGTTTTTTTCAAATTTTTATTTTTTAAAAAATTTTAACAAAATTTATACATTTAGTGCATTTATGTGTGTTATGAGGTAAAAATTTAAATCATTTCTAAATTATTTGTTTCTTGATTTGATTTATTTTATGATCTAACTTTACTACATTAATTTATTAATTGTTAATGTACCACCCATATACTAAGGTAAGAATTCTATGCATTTTTATAATTTTCAGAATCCTGAAAATAATGCTTAATATTTAGTGTTATTTGAGATAATTAATCATATGCAGCTAAGCATTTTAAGAAAGTTGAAATTTATAACATATTATGATCCACTTTGGATAATAGTTAAAGAAGAAACAGGAAAAAATGAGCATAAATGAAATCCTTGATATTTTATAATTTATTTCTATTTAATTAATTCTAATTAAATTAATATTCTTTAAGAAACCACCTTTTTAAAATTCAGTTCAGAAGAGCATGAGTGTACCATGAGACAAAAGAATTCTTCACTTAAATTACTTTGGGAATGTAGATTTAAGAAGTTAGGATTATTTGTTGTTACCATCATCAGTCTCCAATATTCTTTTGTGTTGTAAATCTCTAAGGAAGTAAAGTATGGCCAATGTTTTCTGATTTTGGCCACAAAATCTTTTCTCAAAAGTCACCTTAGATAACAAATATTTCACACTTTGTGAAATAACTATATATAATATTCATATCCAGTGCTTAGCCATTTGTACCACCCAAGAACTTGTAATTTTTATTTTGATTAATGTATAGAAACTGCAAAATAATATTCAAATTATTTGTATTTTATTTTTTCAAAGTATTAATTTTCTAAATTTCTAATATACACTAAAATTTGATGTAATTTAGGGGTAATTCTAATGTTATTAAAGAAAGAATAGTGCTAGATGTCTCATTAGACTGATTTCTAATTTCTTCTGAGGCCTGCCATCTTGTTAACTAACTTTCATTGTTTCCACATAGTCAACTACAATTATCGTGGCTTACACAGGGCCAAAATAATTCCTTACATTTAATTTATATGTAATAACAATAACAATAAAAGATAAATCTTTGTTTCCAGGCGTAAAGTTGTTGTTGTTAGGTGCTGTAGAGTCACCTCTGACTCATAGCGACCCTATGCACAGCAGAACGAAGCACTGACGGTCCTGAGCCAGCTCCATGATTATTGCTATACTTGAGGCCATCGCCGATGCCACCATGTCAATCCATCACATTGAGAGCCTTCCCCTCTTTTGTCGACCCTCCACCTTACTAAGCATGGCATCCTTCTCCAGAGAATGATCCCTTCTGACAACATGATCAAAGTAGGTGAGATGAAGTCTGCCCATTCCCGTCTCCAAGGACCATTCTGGCTGCACTGCCTCAAGGACAGACCTGTTAGTTATTTTATCAGTACATGGTACTTTCAGTATTCTTCATTAACACAAGAGCTCAAAAGCATCAACTCTTCTTTGGTCTTCCTTATTCATTGTCCAGCTCTGACATGCAGATGAGGCAATTGAAAATACAATGGCTTGTGTCAGGCTCACTTTAGTCCTCAAGGAGACATGTTTACTCTTCAGCACTTGAAAGAGGTCCTTTGCAGGAGATTTCCCAGTGCTATTGTCATCTGATGTCCTGATTGCTGCTTCCATTGGTGTCCATTGTAGAGAGGATTTTTTTTTCTTTATATTGAGATGTAATCCATACTGCAGACTGTTTTCTTGAATCTTCATCAGTAAGTGCTACTGTCATCCTTACTTTCAGCTATAAGTAAGTCATCCTTACTTTCAGCAAGCAAAGTTGTGTTGTCAGTGTACTGTAGGTTGTTAATGATTCTTCTTTCTTCCAAACCTAATACCACATTCTTCTTCATATACTCCAGCTTGGATTATTTGCTCAGCATACCGATTGAATAAGTATGGTGAAAGGATACAACCCTGACACACTCCCTTCTTGATTTTAAACCATGTTATATTCCCTTTTTCTATTCGATGATGGCTTCCTGGTCTATGTACTGGTTCCTCATGAGTACAATTAAGTGTTCTGGAATTCTCACAATTTTTTATGATCCACACAATCAAGTGCTTTTGCATAGTCAATAAAACACAAGTAAACATCTTTCTGGTATTCTTTGCTTTGAGCCAAGATCATCTGACATCAGCAATGATATCCCTCATTCCACATCCTCTTCTGAATCCAGCTTGCACTTCTGGAAATTCTGTCAAGATACTGCTGCACCCATTTTTTAATTATCTTCAGTAAGATTTTACTTGCATGTGATATTAATGATATTGTTTGATAATTTCCAGATTCTGTGGGATCACCTTTCTTTGGAATCAGTACAAATATGGATCTCTTCCAGTCAGTTGTCCAGATAGCTGCTTTCCAAATCTCTTGGCATAACCGAATGAGTGCCTCTGGTGGGGCATCTGTTTGTTGAAACATCTCAATGTGTATTCGGTCAATTCCTGGAACCTTGTTCTTCACCAATTCTTCCAGTGCAGCTTCGACTTCTTCCTTCAATACCATTGGTACTTGAACATATGCCACCTCCTGAAATGGATTGACATCAACCAGTTCTTTTTTCGTACAGTGACTCTGTGTATTCTTGTCATCTTCTTTTGATGATTCCTGCATCATTTAATATTTTGCCCATAGAATCTTTCAGTATTGCAACTTGAGGCATAAACTTTTTTCTCAGTTCTTTCAGCTTGAGAAATGCCAAGCATGTTCTAACCTTTTGGTTTTCTAACTCCAGGTCTTTGCACATTTCATTATAGTAATTGGCTTTGTCTGCTCGAGTTGCTATTTGAAATCTTCTGTTTAGCTGTTTTATCTTGTTATTTCTTCCATTTGCTTTAGGTACTCTTCGCTCAAGGGAAAGTTTCAGAGTCTCTTCTGACATCCATTTTGGTCTTTACTTTCTTTCTCCTATTTTTAATGACCTCTTGCTTTCTTCATGGATGATGCTCTTGATGCCAAACCACAATTCTTCTGGTTTTTGGTCATTGGTGTTCAATGCATCCAATCTATTTCTTAGGTGGTGTCTAAATTCAGGAGGGATATATTCAAGGTCATATTTTGGCTCTTGTGGACTTGTTTTAATTGTCTTCAACTTCAAATTGAAATTGCATATGAGCATTTGATGGTCTGTTCCACAGTCAGCTCCTGGGCTTGGTTTGGCTGAAGTTATTGAACATTTCTATCTCCTCTTGCCACAGATGGAATCAATCTGATTCCTGTGTACTCCATTGGTGAAGTCCACATATATAGCTGCTGTTTGTGTTGTTGAAAAAAGGTGTTTGCAATGAATAAGTCATTGGTCTTGCAAAATTCTATCATGCAATCTCCAACATTATTTCTGTCACCAAGGGCAAATTTTCCAACTACTGGTGATTCTTCATTGTTTCCAAGTTTTACATTTCAATCACCAGCGATAAACAACACATCTTGATTGCATGTTTGGTCAATTTCAGACTGAAGAAATTGATAAAAATCTTTAATTTCCCCATCTTTGGCTTTGGTGGTTGGTGGGTATATTTGAATAATCGTAGTATTAGCGGATCTTCCTTGTAGGCATGTGCCTATTATCCTACTGTTGACAGCATTGTACTTCAGGACAGATCTTGAAACATCCTTGTGATGATGATTGCCACAGAATTCCTCTTCAAATTGTCATTCCTGGCATAGCAGATCATATGATTGTCTGATTCAAAATGCCCAAAACCCATCCATTTCATCTCACTAATGTCTAGGATATCAGTCTTATGCGTTTCATTTCATTTTTGATAACTTCCAATTTTCCTAGATTCATATTTTGTACATTCCATGTTCCAATTATTAATGGATGTTTGCAACTGTTCTCCTCAATTTGAGTTGTGCCATGTCAGCCCATACAGGTCTTGAAAGACTTACTTTATTCATATCATTAAGGTTGGTTCTACTGTGATGAGGCAACTCTTTCCCAGTCTCATTTTGAGTGTCTTCCGACCCAAGGGGCTCATCTCTCTACACTGTGTTGGACAATGTTTCCGAGCTATTTATAAAGTTGCCCAGTAATGTATCAGACAGTGTTTGTCTGCTATTCATAAGTTTTTCCCTGGTCAATTTTTGAGAAGTAGATGACTTCCTCCTTCTTCCTAGTCTGTTTTAGTCTGTAAGCTATGTTGAAACCTGTGTACCCCATGCAATTCTGCTGGTGTCTGAAAGACCAGTGGCACAACCTCAAGTCTCACAGCAATGTATCAGCTCCAAAGGATGACAAACTGACAGACAAGTTTGTCTCCCTTAGCTGTTGGAAACCTCTGCCCTACACTTACCTAATTCCTACCTGGAAACTTCCACTCCATGGTCCCTGGCAGCTTCTTCCCTTTCCTGGCTCTAGTGAGCTTGGGGCCTAGCCTTGCCTCCTGCCCCTTTTTACCTTGATACCCTGCCACTCCCAAGGTCCCCAGCCTCTCCTGCTCCTTCACTTTCCTGGGTCAAGGGGGGTTGGGGCCTAATCTTGCCTCCCTCCCCTTTACCTGCATATCCTGCAACTCTGGAGGTTCCCAGCCTCTCCTGCTCCCTCCCTTTCCTGGATCTAAGGGGTTTGGGGCCTAGCCTTGCCTCCCGCCCATTTTCACCTGGATATCCTACAGCTCCAGAGGTCCCCGGCCTCTCCTGCTCCCATAAAGTAGGGGTCTATAAAACACTAATCCTGTTACTTACATACTATTCTATTTTCATTAATTCACTTTTTATATTTTTATTTGCATTACTATATACTTGATGCCTAAGGCACTTGACTGCTAACCAGGAGGCTGGCGGTTCAAACCCACCAGCCACTACTCGGAAGGAAGATGGGGCAATCTACTTCCATAGTGTCACTGCCTCGGAAACCCAAGGAGGGGTCGCTATGAGTTGGGTCCGACTGGACGGCACATGACAACAACAACAACGACAACATATACTTGATCAGGAGCTCTGGTGGCATAGTGCCTAAGGCACTTGACTGCTAACCAGGATGCTGGTGGTTCAAACCCATCAGCCACTCCTCAGAAGGAAGATGGGGCAATCTACTTCCCTAGTGATACTGTCTCGGAAACCCAAGAAGGGGTCGCTATTAGTCGGTCCGACTCCACGGCACATAACAACAACGACGTATATTTGATACTGTGCTGGTCATGGTGAAGATTAATTCTCCATGTAGTTTCCACTTCCAGTACTAACAAAAGGCAGAAGAGTTGTATAAAACTTACTAATATTAATTACACCTGCCATATATTGGCATTTCACTTCATTTTTTAGTTTAGTTACCTCAGCCTGCTGTACAGTCATTCACCACTAAATATTTTCAGGATTGACTAAGAGCTGTCCGTTTGTACTAGATGATGTTTCTGTTTGATCATGGCAGTGCATTACTCTTCCCTTCAGGTAGTGTGGGTCTTTGGGGCAGTTCTGCTCATTTCACTGGATTGCCATAGCCTTTTCCAGTGCAGAGCTGTTGCAGAGCTCCACAGTTTCTTCCACTGAGCATCCCTTCACATCCCAGCACCACTATCAATGCATAAAAGGAACTGCTATTAATTCTTACATTTCTTTCCAGGTACACAACAGATGCATTGTGGCTCCCAAGATTTCGAAGTTTTAAATCACAATGAGGGGAAAGGACAATTTTCTCTGTGTAATGTACTGTGACTAGGATACCAAAGTATATAATTTATGTTCCAAAATCTTGTATAGTTTTAGTAAAACATTCCTTTAGTTTTACAAGTTTTAACTTGTAATTTTCCCTCTGCCTCTTTTTCTTAAACATCCGGGCTCAGACACATCGAATAACAAATTCAAGTGAAAGACATCAAGCAATACTCTGCTTCCCTGCAAAATAAAGCTGTATTATGAAAGGCACCATTTTGTCTTAGGAGAGATGTTCTCCTTGGGGGCTATATATTTATTCTCAGATTTAACTAGTTACAGACTTAATGGACTCAGTAATTCACCAGACATGTCCATGTGTACTGAATTACACACTCAGACACAACTTCACCTCTAACTGGCAATTTCTGCTCTTGGCCACAAAAATATAATGTGAAAAGTGCCAAAACAGAATTCAGCTCAAGATGAAATCTGTTTAGAGGAAAAAGAGTGTATTTATTTAAGGGGATCAGTTAAGATTCCATAGAAACATTTGCACTTTAACTGACCTAGAAGCATGATCAACATAATTCAGAGGTAGAATAAATTCTCTCTCTGGTTGACTCAATGCCATAAAATCTGTCAAAGAGAGAAGAAACCATGGGAAAAAGCAAATAGTGCCATTTGCCTAGATAATAGAGATATGTCTGAAATAATGGGGGATAAGTTGGAAAAGTTAAGTAGTGAACACAATATAAAAGGTTAGTAAAAAGAGTTTAACTTTCATCCAAGTAAAAGTTCTCTTCCTGTCACTCTCCTTTAAAAAACACAGAAAGTTGTTTTAGAATGTTGCTTCTCTTTGCTGTATTTTAGTGCTGTCTTGATAAGAAATAGCAAATAAATACAGAGACTAATGTTTGCTAACTCTTGATCACTTCCAAATTAAGCCAAACGTCTTATTTATTTATTTATTTATTTATTAATAAATCAAAAACATAGGCATATATTTATGACTTCTGTTACAGTAAAAAGCCAAGTGTTAATAATTTAGCTGTGATCATTTATGTTGATTATTTTTTCTCATTGAAATGCTAAGTGCTTCTCAAAGTGTAATTGTGAAAATTTGAGAAGATAGTTCAAAATCACATCACTTCAAAAGGACTTATGACATAGTTCATAGTCAGTCACCTTACCTGGTCAACAACCTTGTGAAGTAAGTTCTATTCTTTTCTCCATTTTTCAGGTGAGAAAACTGAGGGACAGAAAGGTTATGTACATTGCCCAAGGTCACCTCATGAGTAAATGGTAGAATGTTTTGAATCCAAGGAATATGATTCAAGTCTAATTGCTTTATCACGGTCACATGCTGTCTCTTAAGGTGGGCCAGAGACTGACAAGTGACAGAAACTCTGTGATGATTCACAATTTTCTTTTTTTAAAATATTTTCCCTTTCTTTTCCTCTTTACTTAAGTATTAAATTTGATGCTGTTTTGGTTTCTGTGAGGAGATGGTAATTAAACATCTGCTTAAAGAAAACTCTCTTCCATTCTTATTCTTGAGAAGCAGCATTATCCGTTTATGTCACACAAACAGCTTTAGTGCAAAAATATGACTGTCTATACTAAATGGGAGCTCTGGTAGCATAGTGACTAAGGCACTTGACTGCTAACCAGAAGGCTGGTGGTTCAAACCCAACAGCCACTCCTCGGAAGGAAGACGGGGCAATCTACTTCTGTAGTGATACTGCCTCGGAAACCCAAGGATGGGTTGCTATGAGTTGGTCCGACTCCACGGCACATAACAACAACAAAAACAATAGGTAGTAAAGGAGCTCTGGTAGCATAGTGCCTAAGGCACTTGACTGCTAACCAGAGGCTTGGCAGTTCAAACCAAATTCTGCTGAAGGAAGACTGGGCAATCTACTTCTGTAAATATTTACCACCTCAGAAACTCAAGGGGCGTTGCTATGATTTGGAATCCACTGGATGGCAGTGAGTTTTTTTTTTTTTTTTTCTTTTTTCCCTATACTAAATATTAGAAGTTCTGGTAACACAGTGCTTAAGGCATTTGACTGCTAACCAGAAGGCTGGCAGTTCAAACCCACCAGCCACTCCTTGGAAAGAAGGTTTGGCAAGCTTCGTCCATAGTGATACTGCCTGCGAAACCCAAGGAGAGGTCACTATGAGTCGGGTCCAACTCAGCAGCAATGTGACTGAGAGATACTAAATATTAGTTTGTATTTTGCGGAAAGAATCAATGATGACTGCTAAGTGTATGAGTGAAGTTAGCAATTGCTTCCCCTCCACACAGCTTGGTGGGGAGGTGAACTATGGAAACAAAGAAATTGTAACACTGAGGGGAGAAACACAGCCCTTAGCTAGTGGCCAGTGCCTCAAAGTTCAGAGCCCCGGTAAAAGGCAGTTGGAATACGTAGTTGGATTTGACTTCCTTCTTCTGAGCTGCACAATATGAAGGGATGATCGTTGGCTTTAGGTGTGCAGATAAGGAAAAGCATGTATGGAAGGAGAGAGTAAACTTGTATCTTAGTATCCCAGTGCTGTTGTAACAGTAATACCATAAATGGGTGGCAAGAGGAGAAATTTATTTTCTCCAAATTCAGGAGGCTTGAAATCCAAGTTCAGGACACCAGCTCTAGGGGAAACCTCTATCTCACTCAGTTCTGAGTAGAGATCTTTGTCTCTTTTACCTTTGTTCATTGGCTCCTTGGTGATTTTCATGTGACATCTATCTTCCCCTATTAGTGCTTGCTTGTGTCTCTCTCTACACTGCTGTTCATATCACTCAGAAGTGTTTGGGTTTAGAACATACCTCACATTGATATGGTCTCATTAAAATAATTAGAAAACCTTATTTCCAAAGAGAATTACATTATGGGTCAGGACTCCAACATGTATCTTGGGGGGACACAAAAGCCATATCAGTTAGTTTACTACTTTCTCCTGGAGGCAACAGGAAGCTGGAGCAAGAGGGACACAGAGGTGTGCATTCTAGGCTGCAGTGACCCTGGGCACTACTAAATATGAGCCAATTAATGCCCTGGAATATAATCAAGGAGTAGAGAAAGCCTTAGGGAGAAGGAGCAGAGAATATTTCTCCTTACAAAAGATCAGCTTTTTAAGATAGCTGTGTCATATTGATGATGTAAAAGCATTCAATCGTGTGGACCATAACAAATTATGGATAACATTGAGAAGTATGGGAATTCCAGAATTAATTGTGGTCATGTGGAACCTATACATAGACCAGAAGGCTTTCGTTCAAATAGAGAAAAGGTATACTGCATAGTTTAAAATTAGGAAGGCAGTGCATCTGGGTTGTGTCCTTTCACCATACTTATTCAATCTGTATGCTGAGCATTAATCCTAGAATCTGGACTATATGAAGAGGATCTTGGCATCAGAATTGGAGGAAGACTCATTAACAACCTGGGATATGCAGATGACACAACTTGTTACTGAAAGTGAGGATGAATTGAAGCATTTACTAATGAAGATTGAAGACTACAGTCTGCAGTATGGGTTGCACTCCAGTATAAAGAAAACAAAAATCCTCACAACTGAACCAAAAAGCAGCATTATGATAAATGGAGAAAAGATTGAAGTTGTCAAAATATTTCATATTACTTGGCTCCACAGTCAACACCAATGGAAGCATCAATCAAGAAATCAGACAACATATTGCAATGGGGAAATCTGTTGCAAAAGACTTCTTTAAAGTGCTGAAGAGCAAAGCTGTCTCTTTGAAGATTAAGGTAGTGTGCCTAACCCAAGCCATGTATTTCAATAGCCTCATATGCATGCGAAAGCTGGACAATGAATAAGGAAGACTGAAGAAGAGATTGATACTTTTGAGTTGTGTTGGTGAAGAATATTGAAAGTACCCCCTAGTCCCTATTGCGAGAGAAACTAACAAATCTGTCCTGGAAGAAGTGCAACCAGAATGCTCCTTGGAAGTCAGAATGGCCAGACTTCATCTCACCTACTTTGGTCATGTTATCTCCAGAAGGGCCCATCCCCTGGAGAAGGATATCATGCTTGGTAAAGTGGAGGGTCAACGGAAAGTCAGAGCTGACTCGATAGGATCTAATAACAACAAGATCAAGCACAGCCCATAGGAAGGAACTACACTAGCATAGTTAATGTCTAAAATCTACCAAGAATATGTGCAAATAAGCTACCTTTCAGATGTCTGAAAAAGAATCCCTCCTTTACAAATTACGGTCACTGAAATCATTATATAAACTGTCACATCAGATGGAATTAGCAGATGATAAGCTTATTTGGAGTTGTTTGAAAAATAAACATAACATCTGTCTTTATGATAAAGCTTTTTGCCTATTTAATTAGTTTTTACTTCAGGTGTTTTACATTAAATATGCTAAAGAGATAAGTAATCACACACATACACATACACACTCAAAGTGTTAAACTGGAAAGAGCAGATTAAAAAAAATACTGTTCAAGAATAAATACTAAGTTCCAAAATATATTTAACAAAACAGATGCACACTTTATTTACATGTTTAGATAAAACAGCTCCAAACAAAACTCACTGCCATGGGCTTGGATCCAACTCATAGTGACCGCTCCTTGGGTGTCCAAAGTGGTATCACTATGGAAGTAGTTTGCCCAACCAAAACAGCTTCAGGACAGTATAATTCATGTATCTTCAACCATATTCACATTTTTCATATCCTTAATATAGTTCTTTGAGTTCAGACTGATTTGTTAATGAGCAAAATATCTCAGTGGGCATTGTCTAGGAATCACTCAGCAATTATCTCATTCTTTCATAGAGGTCAGGGGATGCAGATATAATTGATTTTCTCTTTGTAGACTATTTTAAAACTTTGTAGGGTATGAGTTAATTTGTAGAGAACTTTGTAATGTAAGTAATATTTATCTATAATAATGCACATGAGTTTTGTACAGTGAAGATACAATTAATTTCTCTCATATTGAAAAATACAAACATACTATTTTATTGCCCTTTTTGATATTAACCAGTTTAGTATCAAATAGAAAATTTATTTCAGTTACATGATTTCAATATATAGATATACACACATAAGTATGCAAGTATTGAAAAAAAAAAAAAAAAAACTGGCATCGAGGCCATTTCCATTCTGCAATCTCCGTTGGATTCCCAAGGCTATAAATCTCATAGCAAACCCTCCTTGCGTTTCTGAGGCGGTATTCTATGGAAGATGATTTCCCAGTCTTCCTTACCAGGAGTGGCTAGTGGGTTTGAACTGCCAGGCTTCTGGTTAGTGGTTAAATGCCTTAGATACTACACCAGCAGTGTTCCTTTTAAATTTTTAGGAAGTAGATTGCCTCATCTTCTTTCCATGTAAGGTTTGCACTACTGACTTTCTGGCTAGCAGCCAAATAACTTATGCACTGCACCACCAGAGCTCCTAGATATGCATATATAAATATACATGTATAGGTATAGAGAGATATTATTACATACAGCAGTTTATATATATACATATATGAATATACACATAAAGAGAGACTTGTATATATACATACATATATACAAGACTATAAATATATACATTCATTTATATTTATATATATACATTTATATACATGTGTAAATATCTATATATACATTTATATATGTGTGTGTGTGTGTGTGTGTGTGTGTATGTAAGCTCTGGTGGCATACTGCATAAGGCATTTGGCTGCTAACCAGAAGCCTGGCGGTTCAAACCACCAGCCACTCCTCAGAAGGAAGGTTGGGCAATCTACTTCCTTAGTGAAACCACCTCGGAAACACGAGGAGGGTTTTCTATGAGTCGGAATCCACTGGAGGGCAGGGTTTGGTTTGTGTGTATACACACACACACATGTGTTCCATACATATAGATATTATTACACATAGAGAGCAGTTTATATATGTGTGCATTTAAAAAAAAAAAAAAAAAACACTGCCGTGGAGTCAGTCATGACTCCCTAGCGTCTCTTCCTTTGGTTTCTGAGGTGGTATCTCTCCAGAAGTAGATTGTCCCATCTTCCTTCCCAGGAGTGGCTGGTGGGTTCGAACCACCAGCCTTCTGGTTAGCAGTCAAATGTATTAGGCCCTATGTCACCAGAGCTCCTTCAGAAACCCCAAACAGGTCACTATGAGTTGGAATTGACTCATTGGCCATGAGGTTTTTGTTGCTGTTGTTTTGTTTTGTTTATGCATTTTGCTATTGTTGTTGTTAGGTACTGTTGAGTTGCCTCTGACTCACAGTGATCCTATGCACAGCAGAACAAAACACCACCCTGTCCCGGGCCGGATACCCGGTCCCAGGCCAGATCTGTGGTCCCTGCTGTACTTGAGCCCATTGCTGCAGCCACTGTGTCATTCCATGTCATTAAGGGCCTTCCTATCTTTCATCGACCCTCCACCTTACCAACCATGATATCCTTCTCCAGGGAATGGTCCCTTCTGACAACATGACCAAAGTAAGTGAAATGAAGTCTGGCCATTCCTGCTTCCAAGAAGCATTCAGGCTGTACTTCCTCCAGGACAGATCTGTTAGTTTTTTTAGCAGTCCATGGTACTTTCAGCATTCTTCACCAGCACCACATCTCAAAAGCATCAATTCTTCTTCAGCCTTCTTTATTCATTATCCAGCTCTCACATGCATATGAGACAATTGAAAATATCTTGGCTTGTGTCAGGTACACCTCAGTCTTCAAGGAGATACCTTTGCTCCTCAGCAGTTGAAAGAGGTCCCTTGCAGCCAACCTCTCCGGTGCTATACGTCCTCTGATCTCCTGACTGCTGCTTCCATTAGCATCGATTGTAGAACCAAGCAATGTGAACTCTTTGACAACTTCAAACTTTTCTCCATTTATCATTATGCTGATTATAGGTCCAGTTGTGAGGATTTTTGTTTTCTTTATATTGAGATGTAATCCATACGGCAGACTGTATTCTTCAATCTTCATCAGTAAATGCTTCAAGTCATCCTCACTTTCAGCAAGCAAAGTTGTGTCATCAGCGTATCACAGTTTGTTAATGATTCTTCTTTCCTCTATCCTAATGCCGCATTCTTCTTCATATAGTCCAGCTACTTGGAATATTTGTTCAGCATACAGATTGAATAAGTATGGGGAAAGGATACAACCCTGACACACTCCCTTCTTGATTTTAAACCATGTATTGTTCCTTTTTTCTGTTCAAATGATGACCTCCTGGTCTATATACAGGTTCCTCATGAGTACAATTAAATGTTCTGGAATTCCCATTCTTCTCAATGTTATCCAAAGTTTGTTACGATCCACACAATCAAATGCTTTTGCATAGTCAATAAAACATAAGTAAACATCTTTCTGGTATTCTTTGCTTTAAGCCAAGATCCATCTGACATCAGCAATGATATCCTGTGTTCCATGTTCTCTTCTGAATACAGCTTGCATTTCTGGAAGTTCTCTGTCAATATACTGCTGCAACCATTTTTGATTTATCTTCAGGAAGATTTTACTTATGTGCAATATCAATGATATTGTTCAATAATTTCCACATTCTATGGGATCACCTTTATTCACAATGGGTACAAATACAGATTTCTTTCAGTCAGCTGGCCAGGTAGCTGTCTTCCATATCTCTTGGCACAATGGAGTGAGTGCCTCCAGTAGGGCATCCATTTGTTGAAACATCTCAATGGATATTTCATCAATTCCTGGAGCCTTGTTCTTCACCAATTCCTTCAATGCTGCTTCAACTTCTTCCTTCAATGTCATTGGTTCTTGATCATATGCCATCTCCTGAAATGGATGAACATTTACCAGTTCTTTTTGGAGCAGTGACTCTGTGTATACCTTCAATCTCCTTTTGATGCTTCCTGCATCATTCGATATTTTGCCCATAGAATATTTCAATATTACAACTCCAGGCTTAATTTTTTTCCTCAGTTCTTTCACCATGAGAAGTGATGAGCATGTTCTTCCCTTTTGGTTTTCTGACTCCTGGTCTTTGCACATTTCACTATAGTAATTGGCTTTGTCTGCTTGAACTGTTTTTTGAAATCTTCTGTTCAGTTCTTTTATCTTTTCATTTCCTCAATTTGCTTTAGCTACTCACCATTCAAGAGCAAGTTTCAGATTCTCTTCTGACATCAATTTTTTTTTTCTTCTTTTCTCATCTTTTTAATGATCTCTTGCTTTCATAATGGATGATGTTCTTGATGTCATCTCACAATTTTTCTGGTTTTCAGTCACTGGTGTTCAATGCATCAAATCTATTCTTTAGATGGTTTCTAAATTCAGGAGGGATATATTCAAGGTCATATTTTGGCTCTCATGGACTTGTTTTAATTGTCTTCAACTTCAAGTTGAACTTGCATATGAGCAGTTGATGGTCTGTTCCACAATCAGTTCCTGGCCTTGTTTTGGCTGAAAATATTGAGCTTTTCCAACACCTCTTGTCACAGATGTAGTCAATCTGATTCCTGTGTACTCCATCTGGTGATGTCCATGTGTATAGCTGCTGTTTGTGTTGTTGAAAAAGGTATTTGTAATGAATAAGTCGTTGGTCTTGCAAAATTCTATCATGCAATCGCCAGCATTATTTCTATCACCAAGACCATATTTTCCAGCTACCGGTGATTCTTCTTTGTTTCCTACTTTTGCATTCCAGTCACCATTGATAATTAACACATCTTGATCTCATGTTTGGTCAATTTCAGACTGCAGAAGTTGATAAATATCTTCAATTTTCTTGTCTTTGCCTTTGGTGATTGGTGCATAAATTTTAATAAGAGTTGTATTAACTGATATTTCTTGTAGGCATATGGATATTATCCTATTACTGATAGCATTTGTACTTCAGGACAGATCTTGAAACATGCTTTGTGATATTGAATGTCATGCTACTCCTCTTTAAATTGTCATTCCCAGCATAGTAGATCATATAGTTGTCTGATTCCAAATGACCAAAACTGGTCCATTTCAGCTCATTAATGCCTAAGATATCAATCTTTATGAATTCCATCCTATTTTTGATAACTTCCAATTTTTCTAGATTCATACTTCATACTTTTCATGTTCCTATTATTAATGGAGATTTGCAGCTGTTTCTCCTTAATTTGAGTCATGCCACATCAGCAAATGGAGGTCTCAAATGCTTTATTCTATCCATGTCAGTAAGGTTGGTCCTACTCCAATGACACAGCTCTTTTGTAGTCATAATTTGAAAGCCTTCTAACCTAAACGGCTCATCCTCCTACACTGTATAGGACAATGTTTCCGGGCTACTCATAAAGTTGTGCAGTAATGTATCAGACAGTATTTCTCTGCTATTCATAAGATTTTCCCTGGTTTATGCATACATATACCTACTACTGATTCCCTCATTGATTAGTGAGTAATCATTGATTTCTAAATATTTAACATGTGTTTATTTTGCACTTACATGAGATTTACTATATTAAATTTTTGAAAATTATAAATAACCATGCTCACATATATCAATAAATATCATATTTGGTTTGAAAGGATGCATATTAATATTTAATGTTACTGGGAAGAGGTTCAAAGTAGTCATAATCATATAGTAGTCTTTACCACTAGTACAATGAGAAAAAATTTTCATGTATATAAGAAAATGTGATAAGATACTTTTCTGTCTGGTACATTAAAGTGCAGGCCCAAATTCTGTGCCACAGACACTGTCCTCCATAACACCACGAGTGCCATGGGCTCTGATTCAGTGATGCCCTAGGTGTTGTGCAATGTAAGAGCCCCCTTGAAGATCCATGGTGGGTACAGACAACAAAGATGAATCCTTTTGCACAAACAGTAATGCTTTGTCAGTGAAAGCAAACATTAATCTATAGGTAGATAAATGGGTGGACAGGCTGAAATATTAGGTATGTCAACGCAGGGGACTGTACGCCCATCATCATGTATAGGGTTGGCAGACAATGTTTCTATATATATTTGTATATATATTCTGTAAAAATTCCCAAGTATATAGTAGAGCTGACAAGGGATGAGGTTGTAGTCACTTCTTGGCCACAGCCAGCTACCAAGAGGGAGTGAGTAGTTGCACCTGTGAGCTGGGGACCATGGTTGCAGAGGTCATTAAGTTCAATTGACATAACATACTACACAAAAACATTGGTCCACATCCTACTTCGACGAGTAGTGAGTGGGATCTTAAAAGCTGGCAAGTGGCCATCTATGCAATGATGGGTCTCTTCTCACCCAGAGGAAAGAAGAATGAAGAAAACCAAAAATCTATGGAAACAATTAGCCCAAGTGACTAACTAGTACACCATGTGATCCTGAGCTTATATGACTATGAGGCCAGAACTAGATGGTGCCTGGCTACCACTGTTAACCACTAGGAAGGGGATCTCTGTAGGAGGTCCTGAATAGAGTGGGAGAACAATGGAATTCAACTCACTCCTCCGGCTTCCAGCCAAACAAAAGACAGACAAATGAGTTGAACATTTACATTAGCTAGATACACTCCTTGGAGAGATCAATCATGGGAGAATAGAAGGACTGTGTACACATAGGGTGGCAGCTCAGGGGGCAGGAGTGCATGGGAGGGAAGGACACAGGGAAGAGATAATTATGGGGAGGAAGTGGGAGGGGAGCTGTTGCATTGTGGGAAATTTCAGTCAATTTCATGAGACAAAGTATATGTGAGCTGCTGTATGAAAAGTGAATTTGCTCTGTAAATATTCACCCAAATCATAATAAAAATTTTTGAAAAAAGAAAACAAAAGATGGAAGAGCTTCCACCCATCTTTCTTTTTCCCCACAAAGGGAGATATAACAGCATATAAAACTAATGTAAACAGGCAAAAAAAAAAAGAGCCCTCTTGAAGAGGGATAATAACATTTATTGAACATACTGTATTAAGGCATTGTTTTTAGTGCTCTACATATATTAACTGAGAGCTCTGGTGGCATAGTGCCTAAAGCATTTGATTGCTAACCAGAAGCCTGGAAGTTCAAACCCACCAGCCACTCCTCAGAAGGAAGATTTGGGCAATATACTTGTATAGAGATACCACCTTAAAAACCCAAAGAAAGGTTGCTGTGAGTCGGAATCCACTTGACCTCAGTGAGTTTGGTTGCTTTTGGTTTACATATGTTAATGTATTATCATTTATTTATTTTTGTCTAATTTGGAAGAAAGTGATAATAAAGATAACTTAGTAGTACAGGGGAAAAATAGGTTAATATGTATTACATTTTGGACCTAAAGTGTTCAAGAAGTATGTGGTAGTTGTGCTGGTGGAATGTTTTCTGAAGACAAGCAAGAAAGCCAGAGACATTTTTGTTCTTCCTAATTACTAATTGAATAACACATTTCAATCATCTCAGCGTCTTCTAGTACTTTTGTACAAGGTGTCCATTTTTTTTTTTTTCTCATGGAGAACAAGTTTCTATAAGCAAAAATAATAAAGTAAACTAAATTACAGAACAATGAACAGGAACTATAACTAAAAAAAAAGGAACTCTTGTGGCACAGCGTTAAGGCTTTGGCTGCTAACCAAAAGGTGTGAAGTTCAAGCTCACCAGCTGCTCCAAGGGAGAAAGATGAGGCAATCTGCTTCCTTAAATATTTACAGTATCAACTCCATGGCTGTGAGCTTGTTTGTTTGGCTTAATGGTTGAAGAAGGAAAAATTATTTCTTAAAAACATGCTTTTAAGTTGATTAAAATCTCATTAGAACACTGAGGCAATCTAAAATAATTTTGACAGGTAACTCTACTGTGCACGTCAACATGAATCCATGCTGAGTGAACATCAAGGTCTTCAGTCTAGAACACTTAAAATTAAGTTTAGCATTCTTGAAACAATGGCAAAATATGTCCTTTTTGCACATAATGCTGTGGGAATTAGGTTAAAATACTGTATTTAAAAAACACTTGAGGCTTAAAAGTAAAATTCTTTGAACATTACTTCATTAAAATTATCATAGAATTTCATGATTTGAAGGAGTTTGAAGATCACTTTGTAAATTCACTCTAATCATGTTTGAATATTTGCAAGAAGATATTCCTCAAGTATGCTCAGATTCTGCTCAACATTTCTTGCCCCCAAAAACAAAACCCTCAATATTTCTGTATGCAATGTAGTACATCTTTAGAAATATCTAATTTTTAATTAGTTCTTCCTTAGGTTGAGTAAGTTCCCAGTTACCTCTAAGCAAGTGAATTTCCAGAAAGAAATAATAGAAGTGGAAGAAAAAAAAAAAAGTTCTTCAAAATTGGTAGGAAAAATAAATGCCCTGATTCAGTAAGGCTGCACATCCTGGTTAGTATGAAAAAATAAAATTTATGCCTAGACACACTGTAGTGAAATTACAGAACATCAAAGACAATGATCTTAAAAGAAACCAGAAAGAAAAGAATTTACTTTAAAAGAGAGAATTAGACTGAAAGCTAAATTCTTAGCACAAAATGAAAGCCAGAAAACCAAGCAATAATATTTTCAGTGTACTGAGAAGTCATATCTGTCAACAGAGTATTGTTGCACACTGAATATATTAAAAGCATGAAGGTGAAATAAAGTCATTTTTAGATAAAACAGCTGAGAGAATTTTCTACCAATATAACCATATCAGCTGGATGTTAGTCAGAAAGGAAAAAAAAAAAAAAAAAAAAATCCCTGAACAAAAGTCTGAGATGCAAAAAGGTTTATTGAGTGAAGAAAATGTGAAACATATCAAAAGTAAATCTAAGCAAATATTCGTAGTGTAAAATAATAATGATAACAAAAATAAGGATTTAAAAATAGCTCTGGTAGCATAGTGGCTAAGGCACTTGACTGCTAACCAGAAGGCTGGCGGTTCAAACCCACCAGCCACTCCTCGGAAGGAAGGTTGGGCAATCCTACTTCCGTAGTGATACTGCCTCGGAAACCCAAGGAGGGGTCGCTATGAGTCAGGGCTGACTCGACGGCACATAACAACATAACAACAACAACAATCAGAGAAGTTAAAATGTATTATATCATTTCATTGCTATGCCTATTATTTCCCAAAATCTTGATAATACTTGTAAAGTCATAATTTGTGTACTGTGTATGATGGTCCTGAAAATACACTACCCTGATCCTGCCAGGAGGCAGTAGTGGGAAAATTCTCACCTTTCATCTGGTAGAGATAGCTTCAGTTTCTGGCCAGTGCAACTCAAACGCAGCCACCACTTTGTCAATGGAGGCTTGAATGTTGCTCTGATGCTGAATAAGTTCAAGGAGAGCTTCCAGACTAGGACAGACTAGGAAGAAAGGCCTGACAATCTACTTCTAAAAATCAGTCAGTGAAAACCCCATGGATCAGGAGTTCCTGGATGGCACAAACAGTTAAGCCCTCAACTACTGGCTGAAAGATTGGTAATTCAAACCCACACAGAGTCAACTTGGAAGGAAGGCCTGGAGAGCTGCTTCCAAAGTTTTCCAGACTTCAAAACTCTGTGGAGCACAGTTCTATTCTGCACACATGGTGTCACCATGAGCCAGAGAAGACCTGATAGCAACTAACAATAAGATATTAAAAGCACCATTTCAGTTTACAACACAAATTCTACTGCACATGTCCAACAACCCTCAGCAAAACTCTGTAGATCACAATAGTTCAATCTGGTTGTGCATAAGCTCACCATGAGCCAGTGCCAATTCAAAGACAAATAACAACTGTCTCCTGCTGGGATGGTCCTAGTTGATTGTCAGCTTCTTTGCTGCCCACTGGATCCACCACTGTTTGCCTAGAGCCTTCACTACCCTGAGCTGATCTCTGCAAGTGGCTGAACAGATGGTGAAGGTACCATTGCAGCCCATTCCTATAACTTCTAACAGACAGGAAGGACTCTTCATCAGCCTAAAGGAAATTTTCTTACAGCTGCACTGCAGTTTGAAACTCTTCTTACTCAATCCTCTTTTCTTTCCCTTCTTTGTTAAAGAAATCAGCTTGAATCATGTTCTGAAGTGTCCTACTTTCTGGTTCCTGCCCTTTATTATTCACAGGTCTTTTACTCAATAAAAATTTTTCATGGTTTGTAATGGATGAGAACTGATATAGGTGTTACCAGAGTGATCTGAGAAAGAATGAACATTCAGGAACTGGTTCACTCCCTGCTTGTACATAAAGAGGATGCCTTCTTGACAGGTATGTGAGGCACTCAGTCTCTGACATAGAAGGCAGCCCAATTGTCATTGGTGACCTGGGTATACATACCTTGTGAAGTACTTATAGTCTACATCTGCACAAAGTTAGTTACCATATCAATAAATAGAATAAAAATTTGGTTGAAAACAGTGGGTCTTAAAGTGTGGTCTCCTAAGCAACAAAGTCAAGGTCACCTGAAAACTTGTTAGAAATGCACATTCTTTGGCTTCACTCCAGACCTACTGAACCAGAGACTCCAGGGTGGAAACCAATGCTCTGTGTTCTAACAAGCCCTCTAGGTAAGGCTGAATCCAAGAGGTGTCCAATACAGTTGTTGTTATGTGCCATTGAGTTGGACCCGACTCATAGCAATCCCTCCTTGGGTTTCTGAGGCAGTATCCCTACGGAAGTAGATTGCCCAACCTTCCTTCCGAAGAGTGGCTGGTGGGTTTGAACTGCCAGCCTTCTGGTTAGCAGTCAAGTGCCTTAGGCACTAAGCTACCAGAGCAATACAGAAAATGTTTCCTCATGTGTTCCAGTCAATGGCTGAGAGGTTGAAATATAGGACAATTTAGTAAGTCAATGTTTAGTTAGACAGATTGTGTTGTTTAAAGAGAATTTTACACTGATATTCAACACAGAATAGTAATAATAATTCTACTAAAGACTTCTTAATTATGTGAATTTTATGGGGTGGGGAGGAGAATGTGCTTGCCTATAGATATAATTGACCTAACCAAGGTTTAGTATAAAGAGAGTTTATAGCATAGTATAAAGAGAGAGTTTTAGTTTAGTATAAAGAGAGAAAGGGGGGAAATACTAGGATTAAACTATGGAATCAACCACTCCAAAAAAAAAAAAAAACCCCACAAAAACAAACCTCCAAAAAGCCTAGGTAGCTAATATAGAATCACAACAGTGAAAAAAAGCATCCATTAACTTCTCTGGGAAAATAATTGAGAGTAAGATAAAATTACACAATTACATTTCAGTATATCAGTTGTTCCTAAACACCAAAACAAAAAACAAAAACCTATTGCTGTTGAGCGAATCTGACTCATAACAACCCCATAGGAGAATAAAAGTGCTCCATGGGGTTTCCAGGGCCATTTCCTTTATATAAGCAGATTGCCACATCTTTCCACTGTGGGTGGAGTGCTAATGGAGTGAAGGTCAGTTAGCTGAGGGCTTCACCATTGCTTAACTAGGACTCCTTATTTCTATACAGCAGCACTCAGCAAACGTTTTCTGTTAAAGATTCAGATAGCAAACATTTTAGGCTTTCCTTGCCATATGCTCTTGTAGTATGATGAATTCCCTTATGAGACTTTTAGCTTTGGCTCTTGGAAAAATCTCTTAGGGGGTTTACAAGAGTTATTTCCATGACTGGTGGTTTACCCCTGTATGGTCTGGCCCAGTAAGTGATAAGGTCTGAGTTGCTTGAGATTTCCTGTGTAATTGAGTATTGGTTGAGAAGAACTCTGATCTGATGAGAAGAGCCCCTTCTTCCCATCAACTCCCTCACCCTCCCACACCCCATGCCTTGTAATTGACAAAGGGGCATAAGGAATGGTTTACATAAAGAGCAGAGAGATTTTGGGGGCTTCTTGATTGAAAGATGAGAGGGCAGATTGTAAGTTATGACATAGAAGCTATGGGCCAGAAAAGCTATTTTTATCCAGGTAAAAATTTAGAGTTGTGGACCAGCAGTGATTATACCAGAAACTGTGCAGACAACCAGCTGACCTGAATGATGTCAAAAGAGAGGAGCCGAACTAAGAAAACAGAGCAGAGCTGTCCTGACTGAGAGAAGAACTATCCAAGAGCTACAGTAGCAGGGGACATTTCTGTCTTAAAAGTAGCACCTGCAAGAGGTCATGTTGAGTCCAGAGAGATGTCATAGAGTATTTGAGAATAGGTATCTATTCTCAGGAGATGTTGAAACTTTGTGCTGGGAACCCCCCCAAACCTGTATTATGCATTTATTTATTTATATCTTTCTCCGTAAGATAAAAGTTGTTCTCACAAGTATAGTGATTCTATGAGTTTTGTGGAGAGAGTGCTGTGAGATGGCTGGTGTGAGAAATAACAGGGAATGTGGAAAGCAGAGATATATTCAACCTCTGCCTCATATGACCCAGCTTCTTGCTGATTGTTATAGTCAAAGCCAATCATAAAGTTATCCCTTTCAGGTTTGTATAGCAAATATTCAGCTCTGCCATTGTAGCTTGGAAGCAGCCATAAACAATTTGCAGAAATGAGTGTGGCTCTCTTCCAATAAAACTTTATTAAAATAAATAAATAGTGGTCAGATGTCCCCATGGGGTATAATTTGCCAATAATAGTGGATTTGAGATTAAGTGTCAGTTTAAGTCCTCTATAAAGCAGATGCAAAGGTGGAATTAGCCATGACTTTTTGGGGGAGGCAGGGATAGGAAGCCTGGCCTCCTGTAAGACTAAAATAAATGTTGATTGGAAATAAGTTTTTATGTGAACTGTTGTCATTCATCTTCTCCTACTCTAACCTTTCCTCTTCTTATTATAGGCCTCAAATACTTTATGCCCATGACCTCTTAATTTTGTTTCTATCAATTTTTGATCTTTCCTCTTTTATTAATGTTGCTTTATTAGTAACATTGTGAAAAACGTATGGTCTAGGCTTAGAGTATATTATGATAACTAATTAGTAATCATTATATTGGGTCTATGGAATGAGCAGGGAGCCTAGATGGTGTTTCTTAAAAGATAAGTATCCTGGTATAAATTCATTATGAGCTAATGGCCTCAGGAAAAGCAAAATAGTTTTAAGAAGCCAGATCCAAACAGTGGGGAATTGGTGCAGGGAAGAGGATAGAGAAGAGGTTTGAGAGCTTAGAGGCTTAGAGGTGAAGGAAGTACCCCTTTTAGGGAGGAAACTTTCTTCTCCTCCTCTGATGTTTGCTTTCCTGTAGAAGAAGCCCCACAGATATAATCCCTAAAGCCTCTCTAAATCCTCTCAGGCATTCTTCCTCAGGACAGGAAGAGTGATGCCATCAGATAGGTAATTTAGGATTGAGACAAAGACCATTTGTTATCCACACTTTTCTCTTTCTTTCTTCTTGGGACCCAACTGCTTACAGGGAATTCATGAACTGCTTATTCCCTCCATTCTAGCTATCTTTATTTCTTTAAGTTTTCGTTGTGATTGAAGTGGGAGCTTACATAACAATTTTGTTTTCCATTCAACAATTCATACTTATTTTGTTTTGTAACATTGATTGCAATTGATTGAAATCCCCACACTCTTCCTACTTCCACCCTCTGTTTCCCATTTCCATTCATGCTTCTTTCCCGTCCCTTCCTGTCTTTTGAACTTTATCACTGGGTAAAAGCTCTTCTTTTAATCTCATGTGACTGATTGTTCTAAGGAATCTGTACCCCTCTAGTGTTACCGTTCATCTTACAGGTCTGTTTATTGTTTGACTGAAAGTTGAGCCACATGGAGGTGAGTTCAGTTCCTTTCAAGCCTAGAACTGAACTCATACCACAATTCCATTTGGGGAAGTGTCCACCCAAGATCTTAGCAGAAAAGCTTGTAGCATTTTAGCACTGTCTATAACTGGATGGGTCAGTCTGTTTAGTTTTGAGGCTCATTATTAGGAAAATCACTTTCCTACAATGAGACTCTGGTAGCATAGTGCCTAAGGCACTTGACTGCTAACCAGAAGGCTGGAGGTTCAAACCCACCAGCCACTCCTCGGAAGGAAGGTGGGGCAATCCTACTTCCGTAGTGATACTGCCTCGGAAACTCAAGGAGGGGTCGCTATGAGTCGGGGCCGACTCGACGGCATATAACAACAACAACAACAATAAAACTGCTTTCTCCAAAATTAGCTTTATAAGCAATTAAGCTGATTCTTGAGTACCCATCCTCCTTTACTTTTTGTCTTATTTCTTAAAGGTTTCACAACTGAAGTAGGGACAGGTACAGTATTAGTAGAAGCATCTTGAATCTGTAACATACAGCATAATGCTGGCACATATTAAGTATTCAATATTAAATGAATATGTAAGTTCAAATCTGCTCACTTCATATAGATTGATACTTGTATTAAATTCATTGAACAATTTTGCAACTTCAAATACCACACATTTAATCTAAATTAACAAGAATTTATATTTTTAGGCAGAAAATTATTCCATGAATTTTCTTTTCTCCAGTTATTCACAGGAAAGTGGAAGATTTTGCCAGTTGCCATTTTTTTTTTTTTTTTTTAATTCTCCTTTAGCTAAGCACCTTGGAAAAATGCTACATTCATTTCCTGAAAGTGCTTTGACTTTTACTGTAAAATAAAACCTGAAATAAAATCTCTTTTCCTAATTAGGTAATATCTGGTATAAAAAAAGAAACCATAAAAGCATAATTGTGCACTCTGGAAGACCTTGCCATTGATATGTCTACAGCTGAACCACTGCAGATACCAGGAATATGCAGCAGTCTTGGAAGTGTTAAAAAATATTCAGTGAAATATCCCTTTTTTCCATTCTAGATCTGCACGTTTTCTTAAGTCCTATTTTTGATCACATTCTCACCAACATGGAGAGTGTTCTCAAAGCTTCAATAGGTTTTTAATCTATACTCTCCTTTATAACACGTAACTTTCTTTGTGGGGCACTGGCTTTAAGGTATATATACACATGGTCATTCATATCATGAAGTCAGCTCTGATGCTATACTCTGCCCTTTTTTCTTTTTGTGATGTTGGCATCTGACTGAGTTGACAGTCTTTACTGTAGAGAAAATCTGCTATTCTCTTCATTGCAACATTATCTCCTTCTCATATTCTCTTACCATTTCATTCATCCTTCAAATCTTTTTTTTTTTTTTTTTCCCCCATTAAGGAACAACAAAAGCCTGACTTTCAAGTGGACCTTGAGTGTTTACTACTTAGTTTGATGACTCCCTCATTACCTTTCTGTTTTCTCCTATTTTCAGTGCAAGATAATCCTGTGTTTATAGCTGGATAAAACATCCTGTCTTAAAACCCAATAATAAAGTGTTATACTTATTGAGACTTCCAAAATATTAATGTGATCATGTAGGGGAATTTCCTCATACAACTGGAATAATTATACAAATATATATAACTGCATGTAGGTTGAACAATACAGTCTGCAGTATGGATTATGTCTCAATATAAAGAGAACAAAAATCCTCACAACTGGACCAGTAAGCAGCATCACAATAAATGGAGAGAAGATTGAGGTTGTCAAAGAATTCACTTTGCTTGGTTCTACAATCTGTGCCAATGGAAGCAGCAGTCAGGACATTAGATGACGTGTAGCACTGGGAAGGTCAACTGTGAAGGAACTGTTTCAAGTGCTGAGGAGCAAGGATGTCTCCTTGGGGACTAAGGTGCATCTGACACAAGCCATGATATTTCCAATTGCCTCGTACGCATGTGAGAGCTGGACAATGAATAAGGAAGACCAAAGAAGAGTTGATGCTTCTGAGTTGTGGTGCTGCAAAGAATATTGAAAGTACCATGGCCTGCTAAAAGAACTAACAGATCTGTCCTGGAGGAAGTGCACACAAAATGCTCCTTGGAAGCGAGAATGGCCACACTTTATCTCCTCTAATTTGGTAATATTGTAAGAAGGGACCATTCCCTGGAGAAGGATGTCATGATTGGTAGGGTGGAGGGTCGACGAAAGAGAGGAAGGCCTTCAATGAGATGGATTGACACGGTGGCTGCGATGATGGGCTCAAGTATAGCAGGGATCATGGAGCTGGTGCTGGATCAGAAAGTGGTTCATTCTGCTGTGCATGGGGTTGCTATGAGTCGGAAATGACTCGTCGGCACCTAACAACAACAATATAATTGTTGTATATAATTGTACCATATAATTGTATAGTACAGTAACAGTGGCTTTTTTTTTAGTAAAGTAATAATTTTAAATAAAGAACATAATTTTGGTCAGGTAGAGTGATTGAGGGAAATGACCAGGGATTGATCATGTTCACCTGTACTTTTGAGTCTAGCAAAGGCACCACACCCCAAGCAGACTCATACCCAGCGATCAACTGAAAGTGAAGGACTATATAGACAATGATTGCTTTTCAATTTTTAACTAGATATCTGCTGGTTTAAGGATTCTACTATAGTTGTAAACTGAAGTTTGGCAATGTCCTGATTGAACACAAATATTTCTTGTGACTAAAACTGAATTTTAATGGAATGACTAGAAAGTGAAATAAGGGAAAATGATAAATTATATATATCGTTGAATGCAAAATTATCACTTTTTGGGAGCACTCACATTAATTTTCAATAAATCATTCAATCTAGATCCATTCTATAGCTCAGACTACTGAGACTGACACAGAATAATTATGTAGGAGCCACACATTTAGAAAATATTAACAAGCAGGCAATAAACAAGATTTTCTGCCTCACAAGACCAGGTATTTTACCACACTTTTCTGATATTTTACTTTATCCCTTAATATAGGAAAATAAATAAATTTACATTAATTGAGCCATGTATTTCTCATTTAATTCTCACAAGAAACTTGATAAATAGAAAGTATTATTCCCATTTTATGTATTAAGAACTTAAGGCACTAGATTAAATAAATTGGCCAGCATTACATACTTACTACCCAAGCTAATATACTCCATATCTGGAGGACATAGCCCTGTCCACAATGGAATCAAGGCCATTTTGGGAATAGAAGCATATCTCTCTTATGTACTTTTCATCACCAAAAAGAAGAAATTGTCTTATCTGTAATTTGGCAGATGGGCCAATTGCAAACAAATCCTTGAGAGGTACAAACAAGAAAGATTGCAGCATCATGATTGGAGAAAGACTTATTAACAATCTGAGATATACAGATGACACAACCTTGCTTGCTGAAAATAAAGAAGTCTTGAAACATTTATTGATGAAGATAAAAGACTACAGGCTTCAGGATGGATTGCACCTTAACATAAAGAAAACAAAAATCCTCACAATCGGACCAATAAGCAACAGCATGATAAATGGAGAAAAGATTGATATTGTCAAAGATTTTATTTTATTAGATCTACAATGGGAGCTCTGGTGGCATAGTGCGTAAGGCATCTGACTGTTAACCAGAAGGCTGGCCCTTCAAACCCATTAACCACTCCTTGGAGGAAAGTCTGGGCAATCTATTTCCATGGAGATACCACCTTGGAAACCCAAGGAGGGGTCACTATGAGTCAGAACTGACTCAACTACAGTGAGTTTTTCTTTTCTTTTTGAGATCTACAATCAGCACCTGTGCAAGCAGCAGTCAAGAAATTAGATGATGTAATGCACTAGGTAATATATCTCTTTAAAGTGCAAAAGACCTTTTTTAAAGTGTTAAAGAGTAAAGATGTCACTTTGGAGACTAAGGTGTGCCTGACCCAAGCCAGCATTTTCAATAGCTTTATATGCATGTGAAGATTGGGTAATGAATAAGGATGACCACTGAAGATTTGATGGATTTGAATTGTGGTGTTGCCAGAACGAACAAGTCTGTCTGGAAGAAATACAATCAGAATGCTCCTGAGAAGTGAGAATGGCCAGACTTCATCTCTCATAATTTGGTCATGATATCAGTAGAGACTAGTTCCTGAAGAAGAATATCATGCTTGGTAAAATAGAAGGTCAGCAAAAAAAGCAAGACCTTCAATGAGATAAATTGACACAGAGGATGCAACCATGGGTTCAAGCATAGCAGCGATTGTGAGGATGGTGCAGGACTGGGAAGTGTTTTGTTCTGTTGCATATAGGATCACTTTGAGTTGAAACTGAGTCGGCAGTACCTAACAACAACAATGTATGTCCTGCAAGGAGCCCTGGTAGGTCAGTGGTTAAAGTGCTCAGCTGCTAACCAAATGGTCAGTGGTTTGAACCCACGACCTGCTCCAGGAGAGAAAGATGTGACAGTTTGCTTTCATAAAGATTTACAGCCTTGATAAC
>NW_006922227.1:104781-108643 GCF_000298275.1 Orycteropus afer afer | reverse complement strand
GTGGTCAATGTCATGAGACAAAGTATATGTGAACTGCTGTATGGAAAGTGAATTTGCTCTGTAAATCTTCACCCAAATCACAATAAAAAAATAAACAAATCAATAAATAATAAAAATAAATAAAATTATGAGTATCATTTTCCTTTGCTGCATATAGTTTTCACAGTTGTTATTTTAAATCTCTGCAAGTACCATTATTACTAATGTTTAAGAGTTGTTTTAATTTCTTAGTGCTGCTGTGACAGAAATACCAGAGTTGGTGGCACCAAACAAGAAAATTTACTTTTTACATTTCTGGAGAATAAAATTTTAAATCAGAGCCTCAGTCTTGTTAATTCCAGTCTCTGTTAGTAATCTCAGGGCGTTCATTTGTTCTTGGTGATCCTCACATGACATCTGTCTTCCCCAATATGTACCTATATCTGTGTCTAATCTACTTTTTATAATTTAGAAGCTATTAGGTTTAGGACACTAAATTTGGCCTCATTAACATATTAAAAAGGAGCCCTGATGGCACAATGGCTAAAGCATTTAGCTGCTTAGAACGGTCAAAGTTCTAACCTATTAACAGCTTCATGGAAGAAAGATGTGGCAGTCTGCTTCTGTAAAGATTACAGACTTGGAAGCCCTATGGAGCAGTTATACTTCATAGCAGTGGGCTTAGTTCTGGTAACATGTTAAAGAAAACCCTATTTCCAAACATAGTCACAAGCATAGTTATAGGGATTAGGATTCCAACATATATTTTGGGAGGGACACATTCAATTCTTAGCAGATGTTTATAGCTTTTTATTATTTTTAAAATACTATGGGAATCTTTGTACATGTGCCTTTCTCCATTTAGATTATTTCCCTAGGATGTGTTCCCTGAAGAGAAATTACTTATCCCAAGTATTGACACTTTTTCTCCTATTGATAGATCGTGACACACACACACACACACATATATATATGTTATACATACATATCTATTTTGTATTCAAAAAGGCTTTCTTGCCACCAGCAATGTTCAATCTCTGCCAGCTTTACTGCACCTTCTGCCAACATTGGCAGTAACCTTAAGACATATTAATTAACTTGCCCAAAATGATGTCTCACAGTAATCTTCATTTTTGATTTACAAGTGTTGAAATGTGGTCTTATATTATTATGCAAGTTCTATTTCTGTTCATTTCCCTTTCCATTTACATGTCCATTGCTTACCATGTCTAGTGAATTGAATTATGCCCTAATAATAATAGTAATAGTAATAAAAAGGTTGAAATCCTAAACTCTTATACCTCTGAAAGTAAAGATGGAGGCAGAAATTGGAGTGATGCATCAACAAGCTAGAAAATACCCTGGCAACTACCATAAGCTAGGAGAGAGGCATAGAACAGGCTTGAGTTTCCATAAGGAACCAACCTTGCTGACACTTTGATTTTGGACTTCTAGCTCCTAGAATTGTGAGAGAATAAATTTGTATGGCAGCCCTAGGAAGCTAATATATCCTGCTTTTCTTTGTTTACAGGGATGGCTCTTAACAGAATATGACAAATGCATTAATTATTATATTGAGTGGAAAAACATTTCCCAGCCCTTTCATTATTTATATGTAAAAGTTTTAAACTTGTAATCAAATAGACCTTTTCACTGGTGATTTATTCAAAACCTCAATTATCCTTCCCAACTCAAACTTTAGAAATTAGATCAACATTGAAATCTGTTTTCTGACTTTTCTTGAATGCCTTGCATAATTATTTTCTAATTTTATTACAATTGCAAAATTACCTCATAATTTTTCTTTTCAAATGAAATGAAAGGTTACTTTAGCCTCAAAAATTTTGTCTTTTTTTTTTTTTCCTGTAGTTTTGCAAGTCCAACAGGCTTATTTGTAAAAGGGTCAATTCATGCAGCTAGACCATAAAGCATATTAGGCTAGCAGCATGGTAGGTACCTCATCAGGATCTGTTTGTTATCTCAACATAATTTGTGTTAAGTTAATTTATTTCTGCAATGTGTTAACGTCCCCACACCCCCCAGGAAATGAGTGAACAAAGATCAAAAAAAAAAGCTTTTCTTCTTTGAGATTGAAAATGGTTGAAGTTCAGATTAAATGTTTCCACCAGCACCATGCCCAGCAGGTGAGATAAATTCTAAACTAGAGCATGAAAGAGATGGTGGACTAAAAAAATAGAAATTGCAAAGCTTACAAAAAATCAATAGTGTGTTATAGTCTGTGTGAGGAACAGAAGAAACTACTTTTAGGAGAACTATTGGAAAGCTGTGTCTTAGGACAAATTAGCCTTACTTTTAAGAGCTAAATGACTTGGAGGTATTCATTTAATAGTTCGTTATTAAGGCTAGGCCTAAATTAGCAAATATAAGGGAGAATTGAAGCTTGTCCTGCCATACATCCATTATCCACTGTCCTGTGAAATGTTTTTTTTTCTGTGCTTTCAAGCAATCCTTTCCTTCTCTTCCTTCTAAAATACAGCTCAACATGCAAGTGCTTCAGGAAGCTGTCACTGTTTAAACACATTCAACCATACTGATTTCTTCACTTGATGACCCCCTTTGCATTCATCAAAATGTATTAGTTTTACATTTGTTATTAGGCCAATATTACAATTATCTTATTAGGCTATTATTGTAATTACCTCTGAATACAGTACACAGAAGTGAATTATCATTTACTGACTTATTACATTGAAAGTTCATGTCAAACAATTATCATTCTTGGTAGGTGCAGCTGAGTCAATTTTCGGATCATGTGACCAAGTAGAACTGGCCTATAGGGTTCTTTTGGATATAATCTTTACAGAAGCAGAGCTCCAAGTCTTTCTCATGGGGAGCCACTAGGTCAGTTTGAGCCACCAACCTTCACTAAGCAGCCGAGCACCATCAGAGCTTCTTCTGCTTTCTCATGAAGTAGCCAGGTGGGGTTTTAGGGTGAATTATTTGTATCACAATTCTAAATTTCCTATTTATTTTTCTAAACATTTACAACTATAGACTTTGCCTTTCACAAACACATTTGAAAGAAAAAATGATTTGTTAAAAGAACTGTCTTTCATTTAAAGCTTACTAAACCTGGTTTTTAGTATACCATGAGAGCAAAAATAAATCAAAACTTTTAATGTGGAAATATTTAATGATGCACAAGTGAATTTTCTTTCCCTTTTACAGGCAAAACAAAAACAATGTTAAACTATTGAAATGACATTGCAAGCACTAAGATAATATTTCTTTAGATTATATTTCTAGCAAGAATTGGCTAAGAGTGGATGCACATACACATTTTGGTTTTAATTTTTTCTGGAATGTCTATTATTGTATTTATGCAGGATAAGTATATGATGTATTTTAGATACTTATGCATATTTATATATGTACATATTTGGTTTTTCCACATTAAATAAGTGATATATTATTCTGGTTATCTAGTGCCACTCTGACAAGAATATACCACCAAGGGGATGGCATGTGTTTATTTTCTAACAGTTTGGAGGCTTTAAGTCTGAGTTCAAAGTGCCAGGCTCTAGGGGCTGAGTGAAAGCCCTTCAACCTTGGGCTTCAGCTCAGCTTCCTGCTTCTGGCCCACTAAAGCTAGAGGTTTTTCTTCACTCAGACAGCTGCTGGCTGCTGACACTGATCAGCCCAAGGTCAACAAGTAAAAAGGCACAGTCCTAATGTTACCAGACCTCATGGCGGCAGGCCATTAATTCAAGTCCACTGAAAGTCCCAAGGTCAGCGGAGCATGGCAGGCTGCTCAACAAAGACACGGGTACATGCAGAGTACAAGTGTGCCATAGGCTAGAGACCATTCTCTATGCTGTCTTTTATATACAGGAAGCAGACCACATACCCAAGCAACTACTCA
>NW_006922227.1:99166-103836 GCF_000298275.1 Orycteropus afer afer | reverse complement strand
AAAAAAAAAAAAAAAAAACAGAGGGAGCAAGGCTTTGAACACTCTCTTCAGAGAGCAAGAGTTACTTAAAAACGTATAAGCATTCCCTCAATCTTTATTGAAGGCAGTCATTTTTCACTATTTTTCTTACTCCAACCAAATGCACTGAGTTTTCTGTTTAAACCTAAAATGGCAACATCAACTTATTTTTTTATGTAAGCATTTATAAATATTAGGTGATTATGTTTCATGGGATTACTTACAGCATCAAAAACAAAATAAAACATTTGAATGTTCAATAACTGTGCAGTATTTGTTAAATAAATTCTAAAACATCGGTATGACAGAATGCTGTGTTGCTATGTACTCATTAAGTTATGTAAGATGATCTAAAGGCATGATGTTCAATAATGAAAGATAGGAAAAGTTATGTGATTTGTGAAGCCATTTTACTGTGTGTGTGTGTATGTGAGAAAAGAAAAGATACAATAAAAAACTAAAGAACAAAACTAGATTCATCAAAATGTTAACAATAGCTAGTACTGGTTGGTGGAATTTGATTAAGCAAATAATCATGTTCTTCATTGTGATTTTCTGCACATAATACATAAATGTATTTAAATGCATTTTCTAATTATAATAATAAGATTATTATTTGCTTAATTTTAGGAGAGAATTGAATTTGGAAAATGCTGTAGTTAGACTATTTGTTGAATGTGAATATCATATAAGGGACAAAACTATTTTGCTTGACAAAAAGAGGTTTGTTTGCTTACAGAAATGAGGAAAAGGGATATAAAAGGAGTGAAATCAGAGTGAGGGAAGAAAGGGAGTGAGTCAGGATAATCAGAAAACTAGTTGTGCTCCTTGTGGTTTCTCACAACTCTATACAATCTATCAGATTAGCAGAATTCTTGGTGAGTTTATACTTGTGTGGAAATTGGTGAATAGGCTCAAGTTTTGCATCAGAAGTGCCACGGAGAAAAACTAAAGTAGCATATGTGGGTTCAGGAACCAAGAATAAAGGAGACTCGGAAGAATGTAGGGATTCAGCAAAATAATGTGGAGGATCAGAATTACTCCATGCTATAAAATTGGTGGTTCAAGGTACTCTTTCCACATCTCAACATCGGAAGGGCCTAAATTATCACTCACCTGTTTGGGGCACTCTTCCAGGAAATGTGAATTTATAGTATAGTTCCCTGCTTTGTATCAGATTAAATCACCTCACCAGCCCAGACAGATGAGCATCATGAATATGACTCCAAAACAGTTGGATAGATGGGTGTAGGGGAATAGAGAATGACTGCATTGGTTAGTATGGTTCTGAGAAAATCACCTAAAAATGGAAGATACCTGATAAAGGACTTTCAGCTTTTGAGACAGCTTGTTACAGACAAAAGGAAGCATTACACAGTTTATAAGAGTAACAGACTCCATGAAGTTTGCTCCATGAAGCTGGAAAAGGTGTGCCATACATCAAGAGATACATAAGTATTGCTTTTTAAAATGGGCTTTTCATTGTTGAAGAAAGTAGATAGATCTCTGGTTGATATATGAATTTCCCAAATGGTTCCTGACCCTAGAATAAGCCCTGTCACCTGATCTGAGACTACATCCACTCATGTACTCTCCATGTGGAGAATATTGTGAGAAACAGGATCTAGATGAACAAGGGACACACTTATCCTGGCCTCAAGCAGGCTGCATTCTGTCTGGGGCAGATGCAGGAAGAAATACAATTTTACCAGATGCTCTGACCATAGAGATGATGAAGATTCTGTCACAGTCCACTGAAGTCACAGGATCAGGAACTACAAGGTGGAGTCAGGAATTGGTGAGCTTTGGCCCCTGAGCATAAGTCTCCCATTCTTGATACAGTTTCCTCTTGTACAGAGGTTGAACACAAGAGGTTTAGATGCTCATTTTGTGAATGAAGAAAGAATGTCAAAAGACTCCCACTACAGGCTCAGGACAATGGTCACAGGGGACATCAAGCTCAATTGGCATAACATATTATACAAAAACATTGTTCCACATCCTACTTTGGTGAGTAATGACTGGCATCTTAAAAAGTTGCAAGCAGACATCTAGGTGCAATGATGGGTTTCTCCTCATCCAGAGCAAAGAAGAATGAAGAAAACCAAAGACACAAGGAAACAATTAGTCCAAGCAACTGGTACACCATGTGATCCTCAGCCTATACAACTACGAGTCCAGAAGAACTAGATGGTGCCTGGCTACCACTGTCAACCACTCAGTGGGAGATCTATGTAGAAGACCCTGGATAGAGTGGGAGAGCAATGTGCAACAGAACTCAAAATCAAAAAAGAAAAAAGGGACCAAGTTTGCTGGTCTGATGGAATCTGGTGGAACCCCTGAGACTATGGCCCTTGGCTGCTCTTGAGGTCTAGAACTGAGCCCACTCCTGTGGCTTCCAGCCAAGCAAAAGACAGGCATATGGGCTGAGGATTTACATTAGGTAGATACACTCCTTGGAGAGATCAACCAAGAGAGAATAGAAGGGTTGTGTATGCACAGAGAGACAGATCAGGGGGCAGGAGTGCATGGGAGGGAAGGACACAAGGAAGAGTTAACAATGGGGAGGAGGTGGAAGGGAAGCTTTTGCATTGTGGGAGGTTGCTATCAACGCCATGAGACAAAGTGTTTCTGGGGTGCTGTATGGAAAATGAATTTGCTCTGTAAACTTTCACTCAAATCACAATATAAATAAATAAATAAATAAAGAGTCCTACTTCAGATCCTCCCCCCCACTTTAGTCTTGAATCTGAATGTTCTCTATTTGAATTAAACACATTTGTGCATTTCTCAGTCATTCTCTTGGCCCATTAGTGGTTTATGCTATTGCAAGGGAAGGAAAAGACTGCTTGCTGGAATTTGTACAGAGAAGGTCCACTAAAGGTAACTAATGCTCCAAAGACTAATGGAGTAAATAACAGGGCAGCTTCTGGAAACAACATCTTTCCAAAGCTCAGAGAAGGGAACTGCTCAAACCTTGAATAGACAGAAAGGAGAGGGGCTGGGTCAGCGAGTGGACCTTCTTGTCCCTGTGCTTCTTTTACTTACCTAAGGCTCAAGGAGAGAATTTATAAAATAAATTTGCAAGGAGCTATAACTATTTTGCTCACGGGAGAATGTAATGAGGGAGAAAATTGAGTTCTCATAGCTTGTAGGAAAAAACAAGTTAGGACTCAAGCTGCCTTTGTTTGGAAAATGCGTGGCTTAGACCACTTGGGTAAATGAGTCTCTGCGGGGCATAGACATGACCTGGTATTAGGGCTTGAGAGGGGAGGATCCAGAAGAGGAGCAACACGAGGGAAAGAATAACCTGCTGTTTTGTGTGACCCTCTGTCCTCTACTGCCAAATCTGTGGCAAAATTACAAAATGTTTAGTATAGGGGTGTGTGTGTTTGTGTGTGTGTGTGTGTGCATGCAGTGTTCTAAAGGAAATGAGCTTTGTATAAATAAGAATCAGCATAAGACTATATATCAAATATAACAGGAACCAAAGGAATTTGCAATTTATAAATTAGCACAAGTTTATAAAGGGTAGGTTTTGGGACCTTGCCTTATGTTAAAATTGGGGAAGTAGGGAAATCTTAACCAGATTTAAAGAACAGAGGAAACCCTACAATTTATCTGGATTAAATCTAAACACTAGGAATATAATCTATTTTGGAAAGATTTCCAGGGGAATTCTTTTTTTAATATGATAGCACATACAGTAAGAACTTTAGTTTTATTTTTTACGTGGTTCTCTGTTAGTCCATTTATTTAGTCAACAGATATTTATGAAACATCTGCCATGTCCAGCATTGTTCTGGGTTCTGGGGATATAGCTAAAGATCCAGGCAATAGAGTAGAAATCATTTCACAGTCATAGATGTTTATGTGTCAGCAAATGGGAAGTTCTGAGACCAAATGACATTGGTTGTCCTGTTCACTACTTTAGGAATATTGGAGAAAGTAGATTTAAGGTTGTGGCATATTTGATACAATGGTGAAATTCCTCACCTTTCTGGACAGGGTACACTCCAAGTAAGTTAAAGTAGCTGATCTAGGATGGGCTCAGTTGGACAGCTCTGCTTCTGAAGAGATAAGTAGGTGAGGATCCAGGTGGACCTTCACGCCTTTCCTATAGAGGCTACTAAACTCCTTCCCCAGGCTGGTAGCAAGAAGAAGACATTCTCCGATCTCTTGCTCTGCCCTCAATCTTTCTTGTGCACACCATTGGACCAATGGGGAACTGTATGCAAATGGATGTTTCTGAGGCTGTCCTCACTTGATCTCCTCAGAAGTGATTATTTTTCCCTAGATTTCAGGCAATTTAATATGTTTAAATTAAAGTTGCAGTCCTGGCATTGTCTTCTAGCTGCTTTATGGCTATAACTCAGGTTGCATGGTAATAAGTCATATCCACACCACCACCACTTATTGAAGAAGGTTGAAGAATACAGTCTGCAGTATGGATTACATCTCAATATAAAGAAAACAAAAATCCTCACAACCATACCAATGAGCAGCAGCACAACAAATGGAGAGAAGATTGAGGTTGTCAAAGAACTCACGTTTCTTGGTTCTACAATCAATGCCAATGGAAGCAGCAGTCAGGACATTAGACGATGTGTAGCATTGGGAAAGTCAACTGCGAAGGAACTGTTTCAAGTGCT
>NW_006922227.1:94451-98066 GCF_000298275.1 Orycteropus afer afer | reverse complement strand
CCATTAGAGAGATGCAAATCAAAATAATAATGAGATACAATCTTGTCCCAGAACTAGTAACAAAGTTTAACAAGACAGAAAATAGCAAATGCTAGTGAGGATGTGGAGAGATTGGGACTTTCACACACTGCTAGTGGAACTGTAAAATGGTACAACCACTGTGGAAAGCAGTATGATGATGCTTCAAAAAGTTGGAATTAGAAATACCATTTGACCCAGCCATTCCATTGCTAGCTATATAGCCTAAAGAAGTAAGAGCCATGACAAGAACAGACATGTGCACACCCCATGTTCACTGCAACACTATTTACAATAGCCAAAAGATGGAAACAACTTAGGTGTCCATACTCTGAGAAATGGATATGGTACATACACACACAATGGAATACTATATAACCCTAAAAAATAATGTAGAATCTGCAAAACACTGCATAATGTGGATAAACTTGGAGGACATTATGCTGCATGAAATAAGTCAATCACAGAAGGGCAAATATTGTATAAGTCCATTATTGTAAAAGTCAAGAAAAGATTTATCTATAGAAGGAAATTTTCTTTGTTGGTTACCAGAGGTGGGAGGGGAAAAGTGGGACCACTGTTAGATATATGGAGATAATTATTGATTTGGGTGAAGAGAAGGGTAATGTACCACATGTGAGTGATCAACATGGTGGCATTGAGGAAGAGGAAGTCATAGAGAGGTACATGGAAGGTACAGACAACAAAGATGAACCCTTTTGCACATACAGTACTGCATTGCCAGTGAAGGCAAACATGGCTGTATTGGTGGATAGATGGGTGGACAGGCTGGATTATTAGGTATGTCTATGAAGCAGGAAGTGTACCCAAGATCATGTATAAGGATGGTAGACAAGGGTCCTATAAGTATATTTGTATGTTCTGTAAGGATTCCCAGGTGTACAGCAGAGCTGACAAGGGACAAGGTGGTAGTCACTGCTTGGTTACAGCCAGCTACCCAGAGGGGCTGAGTAGTTGAATTGGTGGGCTCAGGACTCAGGCTTTTAGTTGCAGGGGACATCAAGCTCAATTGGCATAACATACTACACAAAACATTGTTCCACCTCCTACTTTGGCAAATAGTGACTGGGATCTTAAAACCTTGCACACATCCATCTAGATCAAATGATGTGTTTCTCCTAATCCAGAGCAAAGAAGAATGAAGAAAACCAAAGACTAATGGAAACAATTAGTCCTAGCGACTGGTACACCATGAGATCCATAGCCTATATCACTATGAGACACAAAGAACTAGATGGTCCCCGGGCACCACTGTCAACTGTTCAATTGGGGTATTGATGATGATTCTGTCTTTCTTTTGTGTGATTAGAGGAGGTGGGAAGATGTGGCCTCCTTTCCTCTTTGGCAGTTGGTGTCAGAAGTGGTGGGATTCATTGCAGTGGCTCCAGACTCATAGAAGGATGGGACTTTGAAAAAGAAAGAAGGAAGGGGTCTGGGAAGCGAAACTTTGGATTCTTAGATGCTTACTTTGGTTGGTGTTACCTTTTAAAGGAGATAATTCACCCATAGGCTAGGGCTTTTGATTACATCCAGCCAAAGGCCCAAGGCCATATACATAGAATGAGATGGTAATCAAGGTGAAGAGCCGAACCTGGAATGTCTTAAAAAGGATTATGTTTTTTGGATTATGTGTTTATCTGGATGTACTTGGGACATTGAATGTTCTGTTCCCTGCTTGTATGTCAGAAATAATTATGGGGTATGGATAACAGAGAGTGTGTACATCCACCTTCAGCTGATACTTGATTGGGTATGTTAAAAGGGGAAATAGAATTTGCCCAGAAGAAACACAGGCTTTTGTTTTAAACCCTGTATGTAGAGTATAGGGGGCTTAGATAGAAAACCTGAGACCCACCCAGTACTACTGAGGGAATGGATGATTTGCATTTGAATAAGGGCATGAAAAGGAGAGAAGAAAAAAAAATGACTGTTTGGCTTTTTGAATTTCAAGAAAGCAGACAGGTTTTGGGTGAATTGAGTCAGGAAAGTCATGATCCATGAGAGATACCCCCTCCAGGACTGAAAGTTAAAGGAAGCCAGCAAGTAGTAAGTTTGTATGCTACTCGCTTGTGACCATCTAGGTCTGTGTGAGTGGAAATAGGGGAATTGCAGCAAAGAAGAAACAGCGTGAATTTGGTACTATTTGAGCTAGACTGTGGAGGCTGGGATGAGAGGAAGGGCAGGCTGGGATGAGAGGAAGGGCAGGCTGGTCTGAAGTGCAAGGAGTTATGAGCCTATGGGCATTAAAATAGTCCCTGTGAACTGAGGATGTGAGAGAATGTGCTAGCTGGTCTGAAGTGAAGGAAGAGTGTGACTCCAAAACTTGGCAGCTGGTACCCATGACCTAGCTGGGATGGCTAGGGCTGAGCTGACTAGAATCTGACCAAATGAAGAGGAAGATGTTTGACACTGAGCTGCCACAATTTGATGGCTTGTTCTGGGCTGGACTTTACTTGTTTATGGATGCAGATGCCCAAAGATTCCAAGCAGAAGACAAGATTCTTCGGAGAAAAGAATGTGCTTGTCTCCTCAAGAGTACTTGGTTTGATAGGGATGGGCAAATTAGAAATTGGCTCTCTAAAATGGGGGGGAGATAAAAGCATGAAGTGGCTGGCTTACATTCTTCCACGGGTGTGGTTATACTTAAACTGATGGTGAAAGGGATGTTAATTTTTGATGTATAAAAGGGATAATGGTTAGAAAAGCCAGGGGGTGGGCTGTGGTGTAGTAAATTACCTGGTATGGCTTTTCTAGCCATAAGTCTTTGTAAACTCTATGGTGGAATTTTCCATGAGCAGCTGAGGAGCTTCTGATTGTTAAAATTATCCACCTGGGGTATTGCTGTTGAGAGTAGCACAAAGCAATATTCTGGGAAGTTTGCTCTCTCTCAGGTGCTTAGAATTCTGATGTTATGATTGGCTAGTTTGGCCACTCTGCCAAGCTCAAAAGGAGCCCTCCTAGAGGCAGAAGGAGTCTCTCTGACTGCTGGCTGAGAAAAATGTGCTACTGAGAGGAACACCCTCCTGAGAGACAATGTGCTGCTGGGAGAGAGACACCAAGAGACATGCACTGCTGGGAGAGAGAAACTGAGAGACATGCACTGCTGGAAGAGAGACTAAGAGAGATGGGGGTGAGATGGCAGGCTGAGAGAGACTGAACGTGTTCCTGAACTTGAATTGTAGCTTGTTGCTTCCCTAATAAACCTCATAATCTTTGAGTTCTGTGTGGCCACTGCAGTGAATTATCGAGCCCAGCAGAGAGGTGGTGGGTGCTGTGGGAAGAATTGTTGGTGTTATGGTTGATGTAAGAGCTGGAGGGACGTGCATGTCTGTCCTCATAGGAATAGATCTTGGGTTATTGATGGTGATTCTGTCTTCCTCTTGTGTGGTTAGAGGAGGTCAGCAGATGCTGCCTCCTTGCCAAAGAGTAGTGTAGTAAATTACCTGATGGCATTTCTATGTAGAAGATCCTGGATAGAATGGGAGAACAATGTGGAACAAATCTCAAAATCATCTGGAAAAAAAAAAAGGGGGGGGGAAGTGGGGACCAGGTTTGCTGGTCCAATAGGGCCTGGTG
>NW_006922227.1:93445-93945 GCF_000298275.1 Orycteropus afer afer | reverse complement strand
TGATGTATTTCTGAGACATCCTAAGTGGATTGGGTATGCTGTGATTCCTCAAAGAAAATATGTCATGTTTCATAGAGTCCAGTGTCATAGTAAAAGAGAGAAGGAACCACTCAGAAGTACTAGTAACCATCCTATTTTAGTTTCATTTGTTTTATACTATCCAGATTTTTAACAGAATCTCTGACTTTAGAATACATATGAAATACTTGAGAAATTTTAAAAATGAAAATTTTACACACCGTTTCAAGATCTTTTGATTCCTTGTGTGAAGAAATGTATCTTTGAGAAAATGACATTTGCTCTGAGCTCTGAAATATAACTAGGCATGTTGACTACATGCTACATGAAGGGTATGGCAAACAAAAAAACATCCAGGTGGAGAACTTAATGTGTGTTGAGACTCTGGTAAGATAAAACATGGGATGTTTAAGAAATTGGCAAATTGGCCATTTTTACTAGAAAGCATGAGTAGAGGAAAAAGGAGTAGCACAAAAAGAGAC
>NW_006922227.1:90195-93115 GCF_000298275.1 Orycteropus afer afer | reverse complement strand
TACAAGCATAATTCCCAGCAAGAAGAGTCAATCAGAGAAGTATAAATTCTCTATGAATCCGTTTAGAAAAAGCACAAAAACAGACAAAATCTAAATGTTCAGGTAGAAGTCACAAAACTATTTGGTCTTAGGGGCTGGGTAATGATAGGAAAAGAGAAAAAGGCAAGATTCTCCATGCAAACAATGCTGTCTCTTGATTGGATAACAGTCACATTGATGTTCTCACTATGTGATTTTTTTTTAAGAGTCTTACTTATGTGCTTTTGTACATTTATGTTATATTTTAATAAGATGTTAATGGAAATAAAATTCGCTTTAGCTGTTTATGCAGATTTTATTGGAGAACAAGAGTAGAATTGGGAAGGCCAGTTAAAAAATATAGTACTAGCAAGAATGGTGTTAGCCCAGGACAAGCAGTTAGAAGAAGTTATGGAAAAGTTTCTAATCATCATAGCAAGGAGCATGACAATTAGTTAACTAAAGATGCATAGTAAGCAGTTCTGAGAGCCATTGATTATGCTTTTATGGTGATACCTATTAATTTTGTAAAATTTTATTCAGTTCTATTGAACTAGCCAGGCACTAGCAATGAGAATGCACAGCTGATTTTATCCAGTACTGGTGTGAATAGGATTGGACAGTTGCGGGACTTTAGACCACTGACAAGAGAATATTCATGTCTGTGAGTGAAGATTTAATTTCTTGTTAGTGATAGGTGTTAATGGCTCCATTGGAAACTTTACTTCACTATTCACCTATTCCCAAGAGGGTTTCCTCCAGATGTATGGAAGAATAAGTATATTTTTTAAATATGATATTCCAAATGACCCCACACCTCAAAGTCATTCTAAAAACCACAAGATAACTTGTGGCTGATAAGTCAATTCTGTCTTATGAAAAGCCAATGTGTTATAGAATTGAACTAAACTTCATAGAGTTCTTTTGTTGCTCTAATATTTATGGAAGCAGATCACCAGGTGTTTCTTCTGTAGCAACACTGGGTGGGTTTGAACTGCTAACCTTTCAGTAAGTAGTTGAGTGCAAACCACTTGTACCACCCAGGGACCTAAAAAGATACTGCTTTTTAGCTCACATCCCATTTTTAGTCCATGATCTTGAGATGACATCTTGGAATTTTCTGTGTTCGTTCTTTTTAAAGGGAAAATATGATTTCAAAGTATCTGATTGTGTTTTCAAGTCTAAGATTTTAATACTACACAATATTCTTTCTTCCTCAAAAACTGAGCTTATGATGCACTTTCTGAAGATCATATATTATGAAGTTGTATTTTAGTTCATAAAGGGAACAGTTTAGGTATATACACTAAATTTCTGCTTTGGGCTTTTAAAGCTAAAGAAATAGAGATAATTCAAGCTATAATATTCATAGAACTATTTCATTCAGAAACCACGTATCTAGTGAGAGATAAATAAAATGAGACATAATATGCATATGCAAAATAATCTGAATGGTGTACCTAAGTGGCATGGATTTCCATGTTTTTTTGTCTTTGGGTGAAAGGTATCCTTCTGATGTTTAGTTATGTTGAAAATTCCCATTAAATAAATAAATAAATAAAAGTTATGGTGTACCTATTATGCTCAAATACTTTGGCAAATATTTGAAAAATACAGTAAGTATACATAAGGTCTTAATTTTGTATATGCTTAAATATATGCATGAAAACATGATTGAGTATATGTTTAGAAGACTTATAAATTAGTAATGTATAAAGGCTTAGATTTCTTCAAAATTATGTTCTACCATGATTTCAGGATAGTTAAGCATAAACTTCAATGTGCATTTAGTTTGTTTAGCCATTAGTTCAGCATCTTGTTCTCAAGTGGACTTTTCATCTTCCTCCCTCTCCCTTCTTAATAAAGGTACATTGAAATTTACACGTAACTTCTTCTAATGGCTGCTGATCCTTTCAGCCAAATATTCTATTGAAGATATCACAGAAATAAGAGGACATTTGATCGATCCCAGAATCAAACATTAAAGTGCAATAAACCAAGGTTTCACGTTCCTGGATCTCAAAACCTACTATACAGCCCCAATAGTCAAAACTGCCTGGTATTGGTACAACAACAGACACATAGACCAATGAAATAGAATTGAGAACCCAGAAATAGATCCATCAACCCATGGTCAGCTGATCTTTGAAAAAGGGATGAAACTCATTAAATGGGAGACAGATTGTGTGTTTAACAAATGGTGCTGGCAAAACTGGATATCCATTTACAGAAAAATGAAACAATATCTGTACCTCACAAAATACACCAAAACTAACTTCAGATGGATCAAAGACTTAAATGTGAAACCTAAAACTATAAAGTTTCTCAAGGAAAAGCTAGGGACAAATTTCTGGGCCCTAATATATGACATAAATAGACTATCAAGCATAACACAAAATGCACAAACAACAGAAGATAAACTAGGTGAATGAGACCTTCTACAAATTAACTTTTTATGTGCTTCCAAAGACTTCTCAAAAAGAGTCCAAAGAGAACCTACAGACTGGGAAAAAATATTTGGCAAAGACATATCTGACAAGGGGCTTGTCTCTTGAATTTATAGAAAACCCCAACATTTCAATAATAAAAAGACAAATAATCCAATTTAAAAATGGACAGAAGGCATGAATAGACACTTCACCAAAGAGTATATGCAGGTGGTGAACAAACACATGAAGAAATGTTCATGATCATTAGCCATTAGAGAGACACAAATCAAAAAACAATGGGGACGTTTCTGGTAAGATGGTGGAATGAGCAGACAAATTACACAGACCCTCTTCAAGAAAGAAAAGGGGAATCAATTAACACAGATATAGAAGATAATCCTGGAGCCCTGAGCTTTGGAAGTAAGGATATAGAAGTGGACTAAACTCCAACTTTACTAAACTCAACTCTCCAA
>NW_006922227.1:60085-81253 GCF_000298275.1 Orycteropus afer afer | reverse complement strand
TTATGTGCTTCCAAAGACTTCTCCAAAAGACTCAAAAGAGAAACTGCATATGGGGAAAAAACACTCAACAATGCCATATCTGGCAAGGGACTTATCTCTAGAATTTATAGAAAACCCCAACACTTCAATAAAAAGATAAATAATCCAATTAAAAAATGGACAGAAGACATGAATAGACACCTCACCAAAGAGGATGTTCAAGGGGCTGACAAATACATGAAGAAATGCTTACAATAATTAGCCATTAGAGAGATGCAAATCAAAACAATGAGATACCATCTTGTTCCAGCACTAGTAGCAAAGTATAACGAGACAGGAAATAACAAATGCTGGTGAGGATGTGGAGAGTTTAGGACTCTCTTATACTGCTGGTGTGAATGTCAAATGATACAACCACTGTGGAAAGTAGTATTGTTGTTGTTAGGTGCCTTCAGATCATCTCTTACTCGTAACGATCCTATGCACAGCAGCACAAAGCACTGCCTGGTCCTGTGCCAGCTGCAAGATCCTTGCTATACCTAAGCCCATTGCTGCAGCCACTGTGTCTATCCATCTCATTGAGGGCCTTCCCCTTCTTCATTGACCTTCCACTTTACCAAGTTTGATATCCTTCTGTCAATATGACCAAAATAGGAGAGACAAAGTCTGGCGATTCTCTCTTCCAAGTGCAGCATTCTGGCTGCACTTCCTCCAAGACAGATTTGTTAATACTTTTAGCAGACTCTGGTACTCTTAGCATTCTTCCCAACACCACAACTCAAATGCATCAACTCTTCTTAGGTCTTCCTTATTCATTGTCCAGCTCTCACATGTGTAAGAGAGGATTGAAAATATCATGGCTTGAGATAGGCACAGCTTAGTCTTCAAGGAGACATCTTTGCTCTTCATCACTTGCAAGTGGTCCTTTGCAGCAGATTCACCCAATGCAATAGGTGTTCTGATGTCTTGACTGCTGCTTCCATTGGTGTTGATTTTGGAGCCAAGAAATATAAATTCCTTGACAACTTCTATCTTTTCTCCCTCCATCATGAATGTGTTTATTGAACCAGTTGTGAGGATTTTTTATTTCTTTATAGTGAGATGTAATCCTTACTGCAGACTGTAGTCTTTAATCTTCATCAGTAAGTGCTTCAAGTCAACCTCACCTTCAGCAAGCAGAGTTGTGTCATCTGCATGTCACAGGTTGTTAATGAATCTTCCTCCAATCCTAAAGCCATGTTCTCTACATATAGCCCAGCTCCTTGGATTAATTGCTCAGCATACAAGTTGAATAAATATGGTGAAAGATACAACCTTGACACACTGCCTTCTTTATTTTCAACCATTCAGTATCCCTTTCTTCTGTTTGAACAACAGCTTCCTGATCTATGTACAGGTTCCTCATGAGTATAATTAAGTGTTCTGAAATTCCTATTCTTTTCAATGTTACCCATAATTTGTTATGATCCCCTCAATCAAATGCTTTTGCATAGTCAATAAAACATAAGTAACTATCTTTCTGGTATTCTTTGCTTTCAGCTAAGATCCATGTGGAATTAGCAATGATACCCCTCATGCTGCATCCTCTTCTGAATCCAACTTGCATTGCTAGAAGCCCTCTGTCAATATACTGGTGCAACCATTTTTGAATTATCTTCAGGAAGCTATTACTCGTATGTGATGTTAATGATATTGTTCGATAATTTCCACATTCTGTGGGATCACCTTTCTTTGGAATCGGTACAAATATGAATCTCTTCCAGTCACTTGACAAGGTAGGTGTCTTCCAAATCTCTTGGCATAACCGAGTGAGTACCTCCAGGAGGGTATCTGCTTGTTGAATTGACAAGGGGTATTCTGTCAATTCCTGGAGCCTCGTTCTTTGCCAGTTCCTTCAGTACAGCTTCGACTTCTTCCATCAGTACCATTGGTTCTTGAGCATATGCCACCTCCTAAAATGGATGAACATCCACCAATTCTTTTTGGTACAGTGACTCTGTGTATTCCTTCCATCTTCTTTTGATGTTTCCTGTGCCATTCAATATTTTGCCCATAGAATCTTTCAATATTGCAATGCGAGGCTTAATTTTTTTCCTCAGTTCTTTCAACTTGAGAAATGCTGAACATGTTCTTCCCTTTTGTTTTTCTAACTCCTGCTCTTTGCACATTTCATTATAGTAATTGCTTTGTCTGCTTGAGCTAGTCTTTGAAATCTGTTCAGCTCTTTTGACTTATCATTTCTTCCATCTGTTTAGTTACTCTCCATTCAAGGGAAAGTTTCAGAGTCTCTTCTGACAACCATTTGATCTTTTCTTCCTTTCTTGTCTTTTTAATGACCTCTTGCTTTCTTCATGGATGATGTTCTTGATGTCCTCCCTCAGTTCCTCTAGTTTTTGGTCATTGGTTTTCAGTGCCTCAAATCTATTCTTTAAATGGTCTCTAAATTCAGGAAGGATATTATCAAGGTCATATTATGGCTCTCATTGACTTGTATTAATTGTCTTCAACTTCAGCTTGAACATGCATATGAGCATTTGATTGTTTGTTCCACAATCAGCTCCTGGCCTTCTTTTGGCCCAAGATATTGAACTTCTCCATCTTCTCTTGCCACAGATGTAGTCAATCTGATCTCTGTGTATATTCCATCTGGTGAAGTACACTTATATAGTTATCACTTATGTTGTTGAAAAAATAATTTGCAATTAAAAAGTTATTGGTCTTGCAAAACTCTATCATGTGATCTCCAGTATTATTTCTACCACCAAGGCCATATTTTCCAACTACCACTAACTCTTCTTTGTGTCCAACTTTTCCATTCTGGTTATCAGTGATCATCAATACATCTTGATTGGATGTTTGATAAATTCAGACTGCAGAAGTTGGTAGAAATCTTCAATATCCTCATCTTTGGCTTGGTAGTTGGTGCATAAATTTGTATAATAGTAGTACTAACAGGTCTTCTTGTAGGTATATGGGTATTATCCTATCACCGACAGCATTCATTTCAAGACAGATCTTTCTCTTTGTGACGATGAATGTCAAACCATTCCTGTTCATTCTGTCATTCCTGGCATAGTAGATCATATGGTTGTCTGATTCAAACCAGTCCATTTCAGCTCACTAATGCTTAGGATATCAATCTTTATATGTTCCATTTCATTTTTGACAACTTGCAATTTTTCTAGATTCATACTTCATACATTCTATGTTCTGATTATTAATGGATATTTGCATCTGTTTCTGCTCATTTTGAGTCATGCCACATCAGCCAAAAGAAGTCCTGAAAGATTTACTCTATTCGTATCATTAAGGTCATCTCTACTCTGAGGAGTTAGCTCTTCCCCAGCCAAATTTTGAGTGCCTTCTGAACTGATGGAATCATCTTCCGGCCTATGTCGGACAATGTTTCAGGGCTGTTCATAAAGTTTTCCAATAATATATCAGACAGTGTTTCACTGCTATTCACATGGTTTTCACCAGCCAATTCTTTGAGGAGTGGATGGCCCTTCCTTCTTCCAAGTCTGTCTAAGCCTGGAAACTTCCCTGGATCCTCTCCACCATGGGTAACCCTGCTGGCATTTTGCAACATGGTGGCATAGCCTCCAACCTCACAGCAACACGTAAGCCACCACAGGATGACAAATTTGCAAACAAGTTTGTCTCCCTTAGTTGTTCCTAACCCATCTCCACCTGCCTACCTGAGGCAAAGGCCTTAATATAACCACACCCAAGTGAATAGCAGCCTCCAAGGTCTGGGCCTACCTACCACAGTCCTGGCCTTAATAAAGAGCCACACCCAAGCAAAAAGCAACTTCCAAGCCCTGGGCCTGCTGACCTCAGGCCACTGCCTTAATATAGAGCCACCACCAAGCAAAAAGCAGCCTCGAAGTCCTTGCTGTGTGTCTTAAGCAGTATGGCAATTCCTTAAAAAGTTGAAATTAGCAATACCATTTGACCAAGCCAATCCACTACTAGATATATGTCCTAAAGAAGTGAGAGCCAGGACAAGAACAGATATATGCACACTCATGTTCATCTCAGTACTATTTACAATAGTCAAAAGATGGAAACAACCTAGGTGTCGATCAAGAAAATGGATAACCAAACTATTGTACATACACACAATGGAATACTATACAACCCAAAAAAAGTAGAATGTGTAAAATACTGCATAACATGGATGAACTTGCAGGAGATCATGCTGGATGAAATAAGTCCATAGCAGAATAAGAAATATTGTATAAGTCCATTATTGTAAAAAGTCAAGGAAAAGTTCATACATGGAAGGAAATTTTCTTTGTTGATTACCAGGGGTGGGAGAGGAGGGGAGGGAGCACTGTGAGATAGGTAGAGATGAGTATTGTTTTGGGTGAAAAGAAGGGAAATGTACCAAATGTGAGTGATCAACATGGTGGCTTTGAGGAAGAGGAAGACACAGAGAGGTACATGGGAGGTACAGACAATAAAGATGAGATCTTTTGAATATATAGTACTGCATTGTCAGTGAAGGCAAATATTGATCTACAGGTAGATAGATGGGTGGACCGGCTGAACTATATATATCTCTGGTAGCATAGTGCTTAAGGCACTTCACTGCTAACCAGAAAGCTAGTGGTTCAAACCCACCAGCCACTCCTTGGAAGGAAGGTTGAGCAATCTACTTCCTTAGTGATACTGCCTCAGAAACCCAAGGAAGGGTCTCTATGAGTCAGGTCTGACTCGATGGCACATAACAACAACAATAACAACATGCAGGAAGGAGTGTGCCCAAGATGATGTATAGGGTTGGGAGACAATTTTTCTACAAGTATATTGGTATGTTTTGTAAGAATTCCCAGGTATATAGAAGAGCTGACAAGGGACAAGGTTGTAGTCACTTCTTGGCCACACCCAGCTTCCCAGAAGGAGCAAGCAGTTTGACCTGTGAGCTTGGAACCATAGCAGCAGGAGACATCAAGCTCAACTGGCATAACATACTACACAAAAACATTATTCCACATCCTACTTGGGCAAGTAGCAACTGGGATATTCAGAGCTTGCAAGTGTCCCTCTAGATGCAATCATGGGTCTCTCTTCATCCAGAGCAAAGAAGAATGAAGAAAATCAAGACACATGGAAAGAATTAGTGCAAGTGACTGGTACACCATGTGATCCTCAGCCTATATGACCAGAAGAACTAGATGGTGGCTGGTTACCACTGTGAATCACTCAGAGGAAGATCTCTGAAAGAAATTCTGGATAAAGTGGGAGAACAATGTGGAACAAAACTCAAAATCATTTTTAAAAAAGGACCAGGTTTTCTGGTCTTATAGAAGCTGATGGAACCTCTGAGACTATGGCCCCTAGCTGCCCTTCAAATCTGGAATGGAATCCACTCCTGTGGCTTCTACCCAAACAAAAGACAGGCACATGAGCTGAATGTTAACATTAGGTAGATATACTCCTTGTAGAGAACAATCATGGGAGAATAGAAGGGCTGCATATGCACAGGGAGATAGCTCATGGGGCAGGAGTACATGGGAGGAAAGGGCACAGGAAAGGGTTAACTATGAGGAGGAAATGGGAGGGGAGCTGTTGCATTGTGGTAAATTGTAGTCAATGTCATGAGACAAAGTGTATGTGAGCTGCTGTATGGAAAGTGAACTTGCTCGATAAACTTTCACCCAAATCACAATAAAAATTAAAAAACAAAACAAAACAATGAAATACCATCTTGCCCCAGCACTATTAGCAAAGTTCAATAAGTCAGAATATAACAAATGCTGGTGAAGATGTGGAGAGGTTGGGACTTTCATCCACTGCTGATGAGACTGTAAAGTGATACAACCATTGTGGAAAGCAGTATGGCAATTCCTTAAAAAGATGGAGTTAGAAATACCATTTGATGCAGCAATCCCGTTACTAAATATGTATCCTAAAGAAGTGACAGCTAGGACAAGAACAGATATATGCATACCCATGTTCATCGCAGCAATATTTACAATAGCAAAGAGATGCAAACAACTTGGGTGCCCATCAACAGAAGAATGGATAACCCAACTACAGTGCATACACCCAATGGAGTTCTATGGAAGACTAAGGAATAATATAGATTCTGCCGAACACCACATACCATGGATGAACTTGGAAGACATTATGCTGAGTAAAATAAGTCCATTATGGAAAGACAAATATTGGATTAGTTCGTTATTTTAAAAAGTCAAGGAAAGGTTTATATATGGGTGGAAACTTTCTTTGCTGGTTACCAGTGTGGGAGGGGAGGGGAGGAAACACTGCAAAACAAATAAATACATAAAAATTACAAAAAACAAAAATAAAAATAAAGTGAAATAAACCACCAATTAGTCAGATATGTGTTTGAATTTCAGTGTAAGTCAAGGAAATGGTAGCCTGGGCTGTAGAGAGTTGGAGCCAAAAGGAGCATGTTGGTTGTTTTTCTGATTTTCCCAGGTTGGATCATTTTTTGGTACAGCTCTCTTTGTGATTGGCAAAATCATTGAGGTAACCTTGAGGAAGAATTAGCTTAAAAAAATTCTGTGTTCTGCTAAGGGGTTGGACACTTCTTTCTAATCTACCTTTCACATCTAGATGAAGAAATACAAGGTAGTTCTTTGGAAAGAACAGTGACTAGAGATGGAATATTAAGAGATCTCCTGAAAGGCAAGATTGTTTGATGTATGAGACATTGTGACCAGAGTTATTACAATTAAAATGAATATGAGAAATCCTCTGCCATAAAGAAAATTCCACTGGAATCTCTGAACAGGAAGGAAAGGTAGAATCTAGGATTTGGGTTTTTATCTCACCATACCCCCCTCAATATATTGTCAGACACTCCTGAGGGAATATAAGTTCAATAGATAAATATTTAAATATCTGAGAAGCATAAATACCCTAAAAGAAAGACTTCAAAGCAAACAATCCATAAATAACTTAATGATTTTTTTCACCAAAATAATTAATTCCCAGGGAAATCTTGCCATTGTGAAGGAAGATGTTCATAGTGTAATTTGATAGAAACGTTTGGGAACTTTTGCACATAGAAAAGAAAATAGAATTTAGAGGTATCTTCAGAAATTATATATAGATTTAAGCTAATGCTTTGTTTGGCCTCTGGGAACTGTCTGTAATCTGTCTTCCATGTTCCACTAACAGAAAATCCAATGACAGTTGTAAGTTATTATAGTTTTCAGAACCAGTCATTAATTATTAATGTGTTTAAAAGAAGAAGACAACTATTTGAAAACAGTGGAAAGAAAAAAACGATTCCCTAAACATGCTGCTGGGCAGAAGTTGGTGTTGGTTGGGTAGAAAATTGCAACAAAGAGTTTTAGAAATAATTTCCTAATATAATTTAGATTAGGATCTTCTGGTAGCATAGTGCCTAGGGCACTTGACTGCTAATTAGAAGGCTGGTGGTTCAATCTCACCAGCCACTTCTCAGAAGGAAGTTTGGGCAATCTACTTCCTTAGTGATACATCCTGGGAAACCCAAGCAGGGGTCGCTATGTGTGGGGTCTGACTGGATGGCACATAAAAACAAAAACAATAGCATAATTTAGATTGTGTATCAAAATTCTATCTTTTTTCCGGCTGTTTCTGACTTAATGTCAACTCAACTGTTGAAAATCTTAAGGAGAAGAGAAACAATAGAGAGAAAATAGACTCATCACTCCTTTTTCATTCCTTTTTCATCTTAAGTATGATCTCGGTTGCATAAAATGTCATTATATTTTGGCGCAGTGAGCTAACATGTTCAGACCCATTACAGTGGACTGGAGGAAGATGCCTCATTAATTATAGACAGAAGGTTAACTAAAAATGTGCAAATATTGGAAAATCAAGCTCTATGAAGTGTATTACATTGACATGTTAAGCAAATACTGAAAAGGGGTTGTGAAATAGAGAAAGGTTAAAGAAATAATAAAAGAGAAAGCTGAGTTAACAAAATTTATCCAGAAGTAATCATATGCATGATGGACAGAAATAGGTGCCCCATTAATCTGATATAATAAAATCTTTAACCCAAGGAAATTAAAATGAAAGCTACCGTAATGCAAGGTAGTTTAAAGATTGTTTGCATCTCATCAAGTGAATGTTCTCTTTGACACAATTTTCTTCTGATTTGAACTAACATGAGTTTGATACATAAAGTATTTTGAAATAGACTCAAATTATAGATGAGGATACATTAGGGTAAAGTAGCTTTGCTATTTTCCTGTGTTTTTACTGCATCCTGTTATTTTCCATTGTTGTCACTCTACTTTTGCCAGTAAATTCTAAATGGTGGCAAGCTCAGAATAAATGCCATTAATCCTTACAAGATGGTCAGAGGTACAAGTTGTTGTTAGGCTGTTTCTTATAAATATTATTTTAGGATCAGAAATTGATGTTTATGTTCAGGTTTAGGTGATGAAAACTGCCTGCTGTTTACTTTTTGAATGATAATAAAGGTATACCAATGTTGATAAAAGCCTAACTAGTTAGTTCTTTTGACTCCAGGTCTTTTTGGACTGAAGTTTCATAGCCAATCTCATATTTGTCAGCCAGGTGTTATCTATTCTTGTATTTATTATTTACTTGGGAGCTCTGGTAGCATAGTGCCTAAGTCACTTGACTGCTAACCTGAAGGCTGGTGGCTCCAACCCACCAGCCACTCCTTGGAAGGAAGATGGGGCAATCTGCTTCCATAGTGATACCACCTCAGAAAACCAAGGAGGGGTGGCTATGAGTTGGGTCCAACTTGACGGCACATAACAACAACAAATTATTTACTTATTTACTACTTTCTTATGGCTGTGCTTCCCAAATTAATTTTTGCCATTTTGAATTTTGATTTTCATGCTTGATAAACAATGGCTTTTTTAATACTCAGATTATTGGAGATTTAATTTCTGCTTATACAATTCTTCCCTCTCCTCTACTTTCCTACTTTCCTCTCCCTCCTGATTTTCCTTTCTTTCTTCCTTTCCTCCCTTTCTCTCTGTTTGCCTGTCTTTCATCCTTTGCTTCTTCCTTTCTTCATTTGTGTATCTCTTCTTCTTTTTCTCACTCCTCACATTATTCTTTTTTTTTTTTTCCTCTATCTTTGGAGTCTGATAAGTTCCTATTATGTGCCAATCATTATGTGTGGTTTTGGTGATGCAAACACATTTTCTTCCCTTCAGGCGAACAAACTAAACTAGTGCTAATATAATAAGGCAACAATACAAATATGTGCAAAGTAGTCTGGGAGAAACTAAAAGAAGAAAGAGGCAGTTCCTTTGGAGGTGGGGGTAGAGTGGAAAGGAAGGATTTGGGAGGTTTTTAATTCTTACAGTTTCTTTAAGAGTCTACTGGAGAAATGAATAGAGTGCTTTAAGCAGAGGAAAAAATAAAAGAAATATACAGAGATTTGAAAATGCACAGGATATTCAGGGACAATGTGTAACTAGTACAAGAGAAGAGTGGCAGGGTATGAAACAGGGAAAGCAATTAGATATAGAGAAAGATTTTAAGGTCCTTCATTCCACATTCCACAGCAGTCAGTGAGAGTTCTATCTTGTAGCTAATGCAGTCCTTTAAGAGTTTTTAAAATAATGAGTGGAATGACATCCTACTTTTAAAGATGATTTGTAATATAAATTGATTAAAGATTTTCCAAGGAAATACGTCAACAAACAAGCAAAATCCTCCTATCTCAATTGACACAACCTAGTCCACAAAGACAGTGTTCTACATCCTATTTTGGTTAGTAGTGACTGGGGTCTTAAAAGCTTACAAGCAGCCATCTAAGATGTAACTATTTGTCTTTTCTCATCTGGAGCAAAGAAGAGTGAAGAAAATGAAGGATATAGGAAACAATTAATCCAGAGGACTAATGGACCACGTGAACCCTACCCTCTACAACCCAGAGAACAGAAGAACTAGATGGTGCCTAACTGAATTGAAAGGGATCACAAGAAGTCATCCTGGATACAGTGGGAGAAAATGTGGGGGGAAATATTACAAATCATAAAAAAATGCCAGGTTTTCTTATCTGAGGAAGAATGATGAAATCCCCAAGACTATTGCCCTTAGATATACTTCAAGCTAGGAACTGAATTTAACCACCATGACTCAACTGATAGTCAAACAATAGGCCTATAAAGGGAACAGTAATATCAGGAAGATATGCACTCAGTAGAACAATAAAATATTGACTGATGCAAAAAAATCAAATATTGAATGATCTTGGCTATGCCAAGAATTTGGAAGACAGCTACCCAGCCAACTGAGTGGAAGACATCCATATTTGTACTCATTCCAAAGAAAGGTGATCCCACAGAATGTGGAAACTATCAAACAATATAATTAATATCACACACAAGTAAAATCTTACTGAAGATAACTCAAAAATGGTTGCAGCAGTGTATTGAAGAAGAACTTCCAGAAATGCAAGATGGATTCAGAAGAGGACATGGAATGAGGGATATCATTGTTGATGTCAGATAGATCTTGGCTCAAAGCAAAGAATACCAAAAAGATGTTTACTTATGTTTTATTGACTATGGAAATGCATTCATATGTGTGGATCATAACAAATTATAGATAGCTTTGAGAAGAATGGGAATTCCAGAACACTTAATTGTATCTATGGTGAACCTGTACATAGACCCGGAAGCTGTCGTTTGAACAGAACAAGGGGATACTGAATGGTTTAAAATCAGGAAGGGAGTGCATCAGGGTTGTCCTTTCATCATAATTATTCAACTTGCATGCTTAGCAAATAATCTGAGAAGCTGGACTATATGAAGAAGAATGTGGCATCAGGTTTGGAGGAAGACTCATTAACAACCTGCGATACACATATGACACAACTTTGCTAGTTGAAAGTAAGGATGACTTGATGCACTTAGTGATAAAGATTGAAGACTACACTCTGCAGTATGGATTACACCTCAATATAAAGAAAACAAAAATCCTCACAACTGGACCAATAAGCAGCATCACAATCAGTGGAGAAGAGATTGAAGTTGTCAAAGACTTCATACTACTTGGTCATACAATCAACACCAATGGAAACAGCAGTCAAGACATCAGATGATGTATTGCATTTGGGCAAATCTGCTGCAAAAGACCCCTTTTAAGTGCTGAAGAGAAAAGATATCTCCTTGAAAACTAAGGTGTGCCTAAACCAAGCCATGGTATTTGCAAATCACCTCGTATGCATGTGAGAGAGAGCTGGACAATGAATAAGTAAGACCAAAGAGGTGTTGATGCTTTTGAGTTGTGGTGCTGGCAAAGAATTCTGAAAGTACCATGGACTGCTAAAAAAACTAACAAATCTGTGGAGGAAGTACAGCCAGAATGCTCCTTGGAAGTGAGAATGGCCAGACTTTATCTCAACTACTTTGGTCATGTTGTCAGAAGGGACCATTTTCTGGAAAAGGATATTATGCTTAGTAAAGTGGAGGGTCAATGAAAAAGGGGAAGGCCTTCAACAAAGTGTCTTGACACAGTGGCTACAAGGATGAGCTCAGCTATAGCAAGGATCATGAGGCTGGCACAGGACCAGGCAGTGTTTCATTCTGCTGTACATAGGGTGTCTATGAGTTGGAGATGACTTGAGGCCACCTAACAACAACAACAACAGAACAACCAAGCATTGAGATTATGAGGACTAAATTTGCCCAAGGATAGAGCTAGGAAGGTGGGAGGGGATGGGTAGGATGAATGAAGGGAAGGAGTGGATAGGTACATAGAAGAAGTGGGAAGATGCTGTTACAGTGTGGGGATTGCAGTAAATGTCACAGAACAGAATGTGTATGGATTGTTGAATGGAAAACCAATTTGTTCTGTAAACTTTCACCCATCCCCCCAAAAAAAAAAAAAAAAAAAAAAAAAACAAGGAAACTATACTCAGTGCAAATATTTTTATAAGTAAAAAGCTTGAAACTCTTTTCCCATTGAATATCTACTGCCAGTGGATGCTGAACGAAACCCTTGTCTCAAACCTTAGATGTTTGGTTGTGTGTACCCTGCACTAAGCAAGGAGGAATTGCAAGTTTGTGTGGCCTTGCTGGTGGCTGTTCTTGAATCTCTATCTGGGAGCTCCTTAGAGCTCAAGTCCATTCCTTTCAGTGTATGTTTTAGATACTTCCAAATTCTTGTACCAAAATAAAAAATGGTAGATGGAGGGAGACAGATGCAAAATAATGTCAGAATAAAGGCTCTTTCTTCCTTTCCCCAAAAACGCTTTATGGAAACACGTTGCTTCTTGAGAAAGATTTTAATTATTTGTTGTGATTGTGATCCATTTCAAGTGCATATAGAGGAGGCTCAAAATATTTCTCATTGAGTTTTAATCAACACCACATCAAAATTGTGGGACATCTCATACGAAATTGCAGCCATTTTCTCTGACAACAGAAAATTGTATAAAAAAATAAACTGCTACAATGGTTTACACTAACTGACAACCTTTCTCACAGACTCTGCTATTTTATCATTTATTTAATATAATCTGTGATTTTAGCTACTAACTTAAATTTACTTCTTATTTTCTTCCTTGTGTTAAGACTGCCTAATCCCCTGCATCTGGCATTTCAGCAGACTGTGTTTGCTGTCTCCTGATTACCAAGCACCTGGGCAGTTATGGATTCAACTCTGCAACTCAAAATGGAGATGATGAATGCTTATTAAAGACTGCCATTTTATGCACATATTTTTTGATTATTCTGTCTTCAATTAAATTACAAACATTTTGAATTGCTTATTGAAAACTCTTCCTTTAATTCCCTATAGACATCTGGTTTCAAGTAGTCAAAAAGAGTTACTGGTTTCACCCACACAGGAGAAAGATGCTTGTTAAGGACCTTCAAGACATTACAAGGGATTTGAAGAGATCCCTGGGTGGCTGTCAGCAAAGAAGGGTCTCCCACTAGAAGAAATCCTTGAATTTGGACTTCTAGTCTCCTGAATTATTATATGAACCTATACATAGAAAATCCCAGAGATTCAATAAGAAAACTACTGGATCTGATTCAGCAAAGTGGCAGGGTACAATATCATCATACAAAATTCAGTTACATTCCTCTATACAAAGAGAACTCTGCAAAGGAAATTAAGAAAACAATAAATCTAACAAGAGATACAAAAGACCTGTACAAAGAAAACTACAAAACACTACTATAAGAAACCAAAAGAGACCTCCATCAATGGGAGAATACACAATGCTCATGGTTAGGAAGACTTCACATTGTGAAAATATCAACAGTACCAAAGTAATCCACAGATACAATGCAATCCTTATCCTGATTTCATCATCATTTTTCAAGGAGTTGGAAAAACTAATCACCAAGTTTATATGAGAACCAAAGAGACCCTGGATAAGCAAAGCAGTAATAAAGAAGAAGGACAAAGTAGGAGATCTCGTGTTTCCCAATGTCATATCTTACTATATAGCTAGGGCAGTCAAAACAGCCTAATACTGGTACCATGACAGACATATCAAGCAGTGGAAGATAACTGACAGTCCAGAAGTAAATTGACCCACATAAACCCTGGAACTGAACTCATCTTGTGGCTCAAGTTTTCACCAAACAATAGACAGATTTATAAGGTGAACAATAACACCAGGAAGGTACACACTTCTCAGAACAATCAACCATATGAGATCAAAAGGGCAGTATTTTCCCAAGGATAAGCTAGGAAGTCAGGAACGGATAGGAAAAAGAGGATAAATGGAAACAGTAAGCACAGGGAGGAAGTGAGAAGAGTGCTTTTACATTGTGGGAATGGCAGTCAATTTCACAAAACAAAATATGTATGAATTGTTGAATGGAAAACAAATTTTCTCTATAAACTTTCACTAAATCACTATTTTTCTTAAGTTATTACGTTCAAAAATTATGCAGAAAGAAAAACCTATGGAAACTTTTGCATTATTATTGAGTAGAGAGATGGTTTTTTGTTTTGATTTTTTAAAAATTCATTCTGTAGGATCAAGGCACAGATCTCAGTAATAAAACTCTTTTCTCCCCAAGAGTTATGTGGTAGTTAAATTTGTATGTCAACTGGACTGGGCCTGGTTGAGTGGCTGGGCAGCTTGTGGTAGTTATTCCAATGATAAGACTGGTAATCAACTCCATGGTGGGATCCACCACAAGCAGCTGAGTAGCTGCCTTTGGGATGTGCTCTGCTTCCTATATAGAAGGAAAAGTCTGGAGGATAGTCTCTAGCTTATGGCACACTTGGACCCTACATGCAGCCATGTCATTGTTCAGCAGCCTGCCATGCTCTGTCAACCTTGGGACTTTTAATGGACTTGAATTAATGGCCTGCCGTGTGGTTTGGTAACATCGGGACTGTGCCATTTATTTTGTCAACCTTGGGCTTGTTGGCCTCAGCAGACAGTAGCCGCCTGAGTAAAGAGATGCCTCTAGCTTCAGTGAGTTGAGAGCAAGAAGCAGAGCTGAAGCCTAGGGTCGAGGGGCTTTCACATAGCCCTGAGAGCCTGGCCCTTTGAACTTGGACTTCTAGCCTCCCAAACTGTAAGAGAATAAACTCCTGTTTGTTAAGTCCATTCCATTTGTAGTATATTCTTGTCAGAGCGGCATTAGGTAACCAGAACAAGTTATGATGGATTGTTTTATTTATCTGCCTCTTTATCATATGTGACCTTTTATTCTTCTTATTTTCTTGCCCAATTATTTCTCTCTGTTGTTACTTTTCTTGCAAATTATAAACTATAAATTCCAGTTTTGAGCATCGCCAATGCCCAGAAAGGAGACATCACATGCATATCATTCTTTCACTCTCCCTTAATTCCCTACAGAACCACACATACTCCTTGACAAAGTCTATATTAAAAATACTCTCTTGAGATTAAAGACAATTTGGTGAGAAAATTTATTTCACTTCTTTAATACATTTAATACACAAGTCAGTGAACGTTTGCCAAACATTGCTTATAACCTTAACAGTTTCTTTTATTTCCTTTCTATCTCTTAAAGCTTATATCTTCAATTGCTATGAGTTTCTCTTTCCTCATTACTTCAAATTGCCACTTAACTTTATTCACATTTGTGTATCCCAGAATTCTTAAATTTAGACTGTTGCTACCTTTTTGACTTTTCATCTTTGTGTCATGAAGGAATGATCCATGTTTTCTCCCAAATGATAAACAAATAGAGATAGGTTATGTCTTCACATTCATAGAGGGTGATGATCTAGCCCAAAAAGGTATAAAATATATTTTAAGTATTTACTGTAATGCAGTGTAGGAAAATAGGCAGAAACAAATATAAACAAGAGTAGTATGAATGCTATTATTAATAACTGAGCAAGTAAGCTTAGAAAAGGACAGAAGGAAAGATACAAAAAGGAAACCAATTAATTTTTGCAGGAAATTTGAAAGAGTTCAAATATTTGTTTTCATAGAAAAGGAATAAATTTAGAAAGAAATTAGAATGTATAGTAAATGTGACTATAGGAAATGTTGTTGTTGTTAACTGCTGCTGAGTCATTTCTGACTCATAGTAACCTTGTGTACAATAGAACTAAACACTGCCACTTCCTGTGCCAGCCTCATGATCCCTGCTATACCTGAGTCTGCCATTGCAGTGACTGTATCAACCCATCTTGTTGAGGTCCTTCCCCTCTTTCGTTGACCCTCCACTTTGCCAAGCGTGACATATTTCTCCAGGTGGCTACTGTCTGTTGACAACATGACTAAGGTAGGTGAGATGAACTCTGGCCATTCTCTCTTCCAAGGAGCATTCTGGCTGCACGTCTTCCAAGACAGATTTGTTAGGTCTTTTAGCAGTCCATGGTACTTTCAATATTTTTTGCCAACACCACAACTCAAAAGCATCAACTCTTTTTTGGTCTTTCTTATTCATAGTGCAGTTCTCATGTGCATGTGAGGTGGTTGAAAATACCATGGCTTGGGTTAGGCATTCCTTAGTTCCCAAGGAGACATCTTTGCTCTTCAGCACTTGAAAGAGGTCTTTTGTAGCAGATTTCCAAATGCAATAATTCATTTCATGTCTTGACTGCTCTTCCACTGGTGTTGATTGTACAACCAAGTAATATGAAGTCTTTGACAACTTCAATCTTTTCTCCACTGATGGTGATGCTGCTTATTGGTCCAGTAGTGAGGATTTTTTGTTTTCTTTATACTGGGGTGTAATCCAGACTGTAGGTGTAATCCAGACTGCAGTCTTCAATCTTCATCAGTAATTGTTTCAAGTCATCCTCACTTTCAGCAAGCAAAGTTGTGTCATCAGCATTCTGCAGGTTGTTAATGAATCTTCCTCCAATCCTAATGCCATGTTCTTCTTCATATAGTGCAACTTCTTGGATTGTTTGCTCAGCATACATGTTGAGTAAGTATGGTGAAAGAATACAACCCTGTTGCACTCCCTTCCTGATTTTAAACCAGGCAGTATCCTTTTGTTCTGTTCAAACAACAGCCTTTGGTTTATGTATGGGTTCCTCATGAGTATAGTTAAGTGTTCTGGAATTTCAGTTCTCCTCAATGTTAGTCATAATTTTCTATGATCCACACAATTGAATGCTTCTGCATAGTCGATAAAGCATGAGTAAATATCTTTCTGGTATTCTTTGCTTTCAGGCAAGATCTATCTGACATCGACTATGATATCCCTCATTCCACGTCCTCTTCTGAATCCAGCTTGTATTTCTGGAAGTTCTCTGTCAATATACTGCCGCAACCATTTTTGAATTATCTTCAGTAAGATTTTACTTGTGTGATATTAATGATATTGTTCCATAATTTCCACATTCTGTGGGATCACCTTTCTTTGGAATGGGCACAAATATGGATCTCTTCCAGTCAGTTGGCTGGGTAGCTGTCTTCCAGATCTCTTGGCATAGTTGAGTGAGTGCCTCCAGCATGGCATCTCTTTGTTGAAACATCTCCATGGGTATTCCATCAATTCCTGGAGCCTTGTTTTTCGCCAATTCCTTCAATGCATCTTCTTCCTTCAATACCATTGGTTCTTGATCATATACCACCTCCTGAAATGGACAAACATCAACCAGTTATTTTTGGTACAATGACTCTGTGTATTCCTTCAATCTTCTTTTGATGTTTCCTGCATCAGTCAGTATATTGCATATAGAATCTTTCAATATTGCAACTCAAGGCTGAAATTTTTTCCTCAGTTATTTCAGCTTGAGAAATGCCAAGTGTGTTTTCCTTTTTGGTTTTCTAACTCCAGGTCTTTGCACATTTCATTATAGTAATTGACTTTATCTTCCTGAGCTGCTCTTTGAAATATTCTGTTGAGCAATTTTACCTTGTCATTTCTTCCATTTGCTTTAGCTACTCTGCACTCAAGGGAAAGTTCCAGAGTCTCTTCTGACATCCATTTTGGTATTTTCTTCCTTTCCTGTCTTTTAAATGATCTTTTGCTTTCTTCATGGATGACGTTCTTGATGTATCCCACAACTCCTGTGGTTTTCAGTCATTGATGTTCAATGCATCTAATCTATTTAGATGGTCTCTAAATTCAGGAGGGATATTATCAAGGTCATATATTGACTCCTGTGGACTTGTTTTAATTGTTTTCAACTTTAGCTTCAACCTGCACATGAGCAGTTGATGGTCTGTTCCACAATCAGCTTCTGGCCTTGTTTTTCCTGAAGATATTGAACCTCTTCATAGCTTCTTTCCACAGATGTGGTCAATCTGATTCCTGTGTACTTCTTCTGGCAAATTCCACGTTTATAGCCACTATTTGTGTTGTTGAAAGGTATTTACAATGAATATGTCACTGTTCTTGAAAAATTCTGTCATGTGAACTCCAGCATTTTTTTCTATCAACAAGGTCTTTTTTTCCATCACCAAGGTCTTTTTTTCCAATTACCAGAGATTCTTCTTCATTTCCAAAATTTGCATTCCAATCACCAGTGATAATTAACACATCTTGATTGCATATTTGGTCAATTTCAAACTGAAGAAGTTGGTAAAAACATTCAATTTTCTCATCTTTGGCTTTGGTGGTTCATGCATAAATTTGAATATTGCTAGTATTAACTGTTCTTCCTTGTAGGTGTATGGATATTATCCTGTCACTGATAACATTGTATTTCAGGATAGCTCTTGAAACATTCTTTGTGACAATGAATGCTAAGACATTCCTGTTCAATTTGTCATTCCAGGTATAATAGATCATATGATTGTCTGATTTAAAATCAACAAAACCAGTCCATTTCAGCTCACCAATGCCTAAGATATTAATCTTCATGTGTTCCCATTCATTTTTGACAACTGCCAATTTTTCATGATTCTTCCTTCATACATTCCATACTCCAATTATTAATGGATGTTTGCAGATGTTTCTTCTCATCTTGAGATGAACCACATCATCAGATGGAGATATTGAAAGTTTTACTCCATTATCGTCATCAAGGTTGGCTCTACTCTGAGGAGACAGCTCTTCTCCAGGTGTATTCTGAGTGCCTTCAACCTGAGGGGCTTCTCTTCTGGCACTATATCAGACAGTGTTTCAGAGCTATTCATGAAGTTTTCCAGTAATATATCAGACAGTATTTCACTGTTATTCACAAGGTTTTCACTGGCCAACTCTCTGAGAAGTGGATAGCCTCTTTCTTCTTCTGACTCTGTCTTAGTCTGGAAGTTCCACTGAAACATGTCCACCAGGGGTAACCTTGCTGGCATTTGAAATGCTGGTGGTATAGCCTCCCACCTCACAGCAATATGCAAGCCACCACATTATGACAAACTGACACAAAAGTTTGTCTCCCTTAGCTGTTCTAAACCACTCTGCTCACTTCCTCCCTCAGCTGGTGTAAACTGCCACTCCCTCTTAGCCTCTTCAAACCTGCTGGCTCATATGTTGGCCTCCCCCAGACACTTGAATGCCTGCCTGCCACACCTGGCTCACTTACCCAGTTTGCCTCAGGTGCTCCAACCTTAGAGGAAATGTGCAATAAATATGATCAAATAGAGGGTAGCAGCTAACAAAACTGTTCTATTTAAGAATTGATGACAATAAAAATTAACCTCCTTAACTGCAGAACTACAATACTAAAATTTGTAAGTTATAAATAAAACATTATAAATTAGTCAGGAATACTAGAAAAATGAGGAAATACCAAAATATGGGAAAAACATGAAACCTATATTCATGTTCCAGGAAATTGACTACTAAAAAGAAATTAAATATTAAAAAGTGCCTAACATAACTCCTGAGAAATAATTTTTTAGGAAAAACAAAAGATATAACTAGTTGCACTATTTTTTTTTTAATTATAAGAGTAAATGAAATCATGTTTTCCTACATATGAAAGAAGGAATATATGAAACCAGTCAAGTAACTTTCATTCTCTCAATTTTTACTTTGGAGAAAATCAGTATTTGCAAATTCCATAAAATTTGCACAATGTAGTCCATTGCTTTGGATCTTATTCCCTGCTTGAATATTAATCCAGTTAATGAGAAGATCAATGAAGTTTTTCAAGAATTAAAATAGTTTAAGAAAGCAGTGGCCTTCTAAAGATTAAGGAACTGAGTTTACAAAATGAAAATACCTAATTCTTATACACTTATATAATCACATAAGTTGAGATTGCTAAAAACTGAATTCCAGAAGTATTTGCACACTCATTTTAAAAATGTAATTACCAAACATTTGTTCAGCTTCCATGTACAAAGCACTGTGCTGTGTTAGATAAAGACATTTATAAGTTGGCAAAGATGCCTAGACATCAAATATTGAATCCCACCATCATTCTTAGCTACTGGTTGTTGTTGTTATTATGTGCCATCGAGTCAGATCTGACTCATAGTGACCCCTCCTTGAGTTTCTGAGGCAGTATCACTATGGAAGTAGATTGCCCCATAGCTACTGGAGAACAGCTAATATTGTACTAATTGATTTATCTATCTAGAAGTATGAAAATGTGATGTTTTCAGATGGTTGCATTAAAACCGTAGAGTTTAATTTTCTATTCAAGTAATGAGTATGTATTGTCTACATTGTGATTATTCATTCAGTCCTAGGCTTTCAAGAATGGGCATGGGGGTTAGTATTTTAATAGCTTGATTGATAATTATCCACTGATCTGATCTTCCCTTACTACATACTCAAATATGATAGAATCTTTAGTGCAGTTGCTGCTTCCAAGAAACTTTGGTCAAAAGGAATCTCTGATTGCCATTGTGGGATGATGGATATGATATCTTGCCTTCTTAGACCAAAAAACCAAACTCACTGCCATTGAATCAATTCCAACTCATAGCAACCCATTTTTGGGTTTCTGAAGCAGTATCTCTGTGGAAGTAGATTGCCCAGTCTTCCTTCCATGAGGTGGCTGGTGGGTTTGAACCACCAGCCTCCTGGTTAGCAGTCAAATGCCTTAAGCACTACACCACCAGAGTTCCAATAGCTATTTTTATTTTCCTTTGCCTATATATATATAATATATATATATAGGAGCTCTGGTAGCATAGTGGCTAAAGCACTTGACTGCTAACCAGACGGCTGGCGGTTCAAACCCACCAGCCACTCCTCGGACACATTTTTTTCCTATATGAATCTAAGCTAATATTCCCTTTACTATTCAATTTGCTTAAGTTCTTAAGAACAAAAGTTTTCCCATCCAGTGTCAGTGAGGGAAATATCTCTTTATTTTTCCTGTTAAGGACCTGTACCCAAGTACTTTCTGTTTCTGGTCTGGCATGTAAAAAGCCTGGAAGTCATAACTCTCATTTTAACAACAAGAAAAATGCTGGAATATTGAAAGTCTATAACTCTTCTTACGTATATTGAAGTCACAGAGCAAATCCACATCTAAAAAATTCCTAAAAACTGGAGAGACAGGCTGATACAGAGAATCACAGTTTACAGAGAGCTCTTTCCTTCTGTCAGGTGAAATATTTAAAGGGTTATTGACTGCTTGACACTGAGCAAGGACTAGTTGGAAAGATTTAAAAAAAAAAAAAACAGAGGTCCAGCCTCACTGGGGACACCAAACTTTCACCTCCAGGAACCCCACCAGAGTTTCACTGTGAAGCATGGAGAAAAATCCCATTGTGTTTCCACCAGGGGGAAGGGGAATCTAATCATTTTGATATAGTCCTCAGTTCTCCTTAAAATCCAGGCCTATATTTTTTTCTACTTTTGGCCAAAACTTGCAATATGAGGATAAATTTCTTGATAGCCAGGCCTGTTAAGA
>NW_006922227.1:56262-58050 GCF_000298275.1 Orycteropus afer afer | reverse complement strand
GAAACATTGTCTGCCAAGCCTGTACATGGTCTTGGGTATACTCCCCCTACAAAGACATACCTAATAGTTCATCCTGTCCACCCACATATCCATCCATATATCCATATTTGCCTTTACTGACAAAACAGAATGGTATGTGCAAAAAGGTTCATCTTTGTTGTCTGTACCTCCCACGTACCTTTCTATGTCTTCCTCTTCCTCAATGCCACAGTGTTAATCACTCACATTTGGTACATTGCCCTTATCTTCACCTAAATCAATACTTGTCTCTACCTAGCCAACAGTGTTGCCTACTCTACTATCCCACTCCTGGTAACCAACTAAAATTTCCTTCCATATATAAACTTTTCCTTGACTTTTTACACTAATGGACTAATACAATATTTGTCCTTCTGTGATCGACTTATTTCACTCAGCATAAAGTCCTCCAAGTTCATTCATATTATGTGGTGTTTTGCAGATTCTACGTTATTTTTTTAGGGTTGCATAGTATTCCATTGTGTGTATGTACCATAGTTTGGTTATCCATTCTTCTGTTGATAAACACCTAGGTTGTTTCTATCTTTTGGCTATTGTAAATAGTGCTGCAATGAACATGGGTGTGCATATACCTGTTCTTGTCTTGGCTCTCACTTCTTTAGGATATATACCTAGTAATGGAATGGCTGGGTCAAATGGTATTTCTAATTCCAACTTTTAAAGGAATCATCATATTGCTTTCCACAGTGACTGTACCATCTTACAGTCCCACCAGCAGTGTATGAGTCCCAATCTCTTCACATCCTCACCAGCATTTATTATTTTCTGTCTTGTTGAACTTTGCTACTAGTGCTGGGGCAAGATGGTATCTCGTTGTTTTGATTTGCACCTCTCTAATGGCTAATGATCTTGAGCATTTCTTCATATGTATGTTGGCCTCTTGAATATCCTCCTTGGTGAAGTGTCTATTCATGTCTTCTGCCCATTTCTTAATTGGATTATTTGTCTTTTTGTTCTTGAGGTGTTGGAATTTACTGTACATTCTAGAGATAAGTCCCTTGCCAGGCATGACAGTGCTGAATATTTTTTTTCCCTATCTGTAGGTTCTCTTTTGACTCTTTTGAAGAAGTCATTGCAAGCACATAAAAATTTAATTTTTAGAAGGCCCCATTCATCTAGTTTCTCTTCCCCTGTTTTTGCAATTTGCTTATTGCAATTTTTTTTGCAATTATGCTTGAGAGTCTATTTATGCCATATATTAGGGCCCCTAAATTTGCCCCTAGTTTTTCCTTGAGGAACTTTATTGTCTTAGGATTCACTTTTAAGTTGATCCATCTGGAGTTAGTTTTTTGTATGGTGTGTGGTACAGATCTAACTTCATTTTTCTGTAAATAGATACCCAGTTTCTCAAGCACCATTTATTAAACAACATTCTCTTCCCCATTTAATGAATGTTGGTCTTTTGCCAAAGATCAGCTGACCATTAGTCAGTGTATCTATTTCTGGTTTCTCAATTCTATTCCATTGGTCTATGTGTCTGTCATTATACTAATACCAGGCAGTTTTGACTACTGTGGCTATATGGTAGGTTTTAAGATCTGCAGTGTGAGACCTCCTACTTTGTTCTTCTTCTTCAATAGTGCTTTACTTATCCAAGGTCTCATTCCTTTCCAAATAAAGTTAGTGATTGGTTTTTCCATATCCTTAAAGAATGTTGATGGGATCTGGATTGGGATTGCATTGAATGTATAGATTGTTTTGGGTAGAATTGACATTTTCCCAGTGTTTTCTTCCTATCCATGAGCATGG
>NW_006922227.1:53613-55896 GCF_000298275.1 Orycteropus afer afer | reverse complement strand
TCATATCATCAGCAAATAGGGATAGTTTGACTTCTTCCTTAACAATTTGGATGCCTTTGATTTCCCTTTCTTGCCTTATTACCCTGGCTAGGACTTCCAATACAATGTTGAATAGAAGTGGTGATGGAGGGCATCCTAGTCTGGTTCCTGTTTGCAAGGGGAATGGTTTCAGTCTCTCTCAATTCAGAATCATGTTGGCTATTGGTTTTGCATATATGCCCTTTATTATGTGGAGGAATGTCCCTTCTATTCCTATTTTGCTGAGATTTTTTATCAGGAATGGGTGTTGGATTTTATCAAATGCCTTTTCTGCATCAATTTATATGATCATGTGATTCTTCTCCTCTGTTTTATTTATGTGGTGGATGACATTGATTGTTTTTCTAATGTTGAACCATCCTTGCATACCAGATATGAGCCCCACTTGATTGTAATGAATTATTTTCTTGATATGTTGTTGGAGTCTATTGGCTAGGATTTTGCTGAAGATTTTTGCATCTATATTCATGAGGGATATTGGTCCAATGGGTTATATTCTTGATGTCATGCCACAATTCTTCTGGTTTTTGTTCATTATTGTTCAATGCATCAAACCTATTCTTTGGACACTGTCTATTTTCAGAAGATATATGTTTAAGGTCATATTTTGTCTCTCATGGACTTGTTTTAATTGTCTTCAACTTCAACTTGAACTTGCATATGAGCAGTTGATGGTTGGCTCCGCAATCAGTTGCTGGCCTTGTTTTGACTGAAGATACTGAGCTTTTCCATCACCTCTTTCCACAGATGTAGTCAATCTGATTCCTGTGTACTCCATCAGGTAAAGTCCATGTGTATAACTGCCATTTGTGTTTTTTTAAAAAAGGTATTTGCAAATTCTATCATACAATTTCCAGCATTATTTCTATCACCAAGGCCAAATTTTTCAACTACCAGTTATTCTTCGTTTCCAACTTTTGTATTTCAATTGCCAGTGATAATCAGCATATGTTGATTGCATGTTCAGTCAATTTCAGACTGCAGAAATTGCTAAAAATCTTTAATTCCCTCAGCTTTGGCTTTGGTGGTTTGTGTATAAATTTGAATAATTATAGTATTAGCTAGTCTTTCTTGTAGGTGTATGAATATTATCCTATCAGTGACAGCATTGTACTTCAGGATAGATTTTGGGATATTGTGATGATGAATACCACACCATTTTCTTCTTCAATTTGTCATTCCTGGGATAGTAGATCATATGGTTGTCTGATTCAAAATGGCCAAAGCCAGTCCATTTCAGTTCACTAATGTGTAGGATAACAGCCTTTATGCATTCTATTTCATTTTTGACAACTTCCTATTTCTCTAGATTCATACTTCATGCATTCCATATTCCGATTTTTAATGGATGTTTGCAGCTGCTTCTTCTCATTTTGGGTTGTGCCACATCAGCAAATAGAGATTCCAAAAGTTCTGCTTTGTCCACATCATTAAGGTCACCTCTACTCTGATGAGGCAGCTCTTTCCCAGTCGTATCTTGAGTGCCCTCCGACTTGAGGGGCTCATCTTCCTGCACTGTATCATACAATGTTTCAGGGCTATTCAAAAAGTTTTCCAGCAATACATCAGACAGTGTTTCACTGAAATTCATCAGGTTTTCAACGGCCAATTCCTTGAGAAATGGATGGCCACTTCCTTCTTCCGAGTCTGTCTCAGTCTGAAAGCTCCACTGAAACCCGTTCACCATGGGCATTCCTGCTGGCATTTGAAACACAGAAGGCACAGCCTTCAGCCTCACAGAAACACAAGCCACCATAGTAGGTCAAACTGACAGAGAAGTTAGTCTCCCTGGGGGAGCCTGGGGGTCTCTCTCCCACTTACCTGTTCCAGCCATCCACCTTGGCTGCTGCTTTCTGCCTTGGGGGTGGGGGTCCCTCCCATTTACCTTTTCCAGACTTTGGTCCTGGCCTGGGAGTCTCTCTCCCACATACCTTTTCTGACCATTGGAATCTTTTGAATTGTTTTTGTCAATTTTGCCCCTTACCAATAGTTCTTTTTTTTTAAAAAAAAAAATCTAGCTTTATTATCATAACAGGTATTAGTGATTCCAACCAGTAATTATAGATGAATCACAGAATCAACTGGATAAAGAAAGTGAATGATAGGTAATATCATTGAAAAATTGGGTTCATATATTTTATCCCTCATTTAAAATGAACTTAATCACAAAGATTCCAAAAAATGAATGTGACAGATTGAAGATTTTTATAGGAGTTGAGTTAAAGTGTTCATTTTTTTTTTTTT
>NW_006922227.1:44783-53045 GCF_000298275.1 Orycteropus afer afer | reverse complement strand
AATTTTGGTTTTCTGCTTTCTTCTTTGCTCTTGACGAGGAGAGACCCATCGTTACATCTAGATGGCAGCTTGCTAGCTTTTAAGATCCCAGTCTCTACTCACGAAAGTAGGAGGTGGAACAATGTTTTGTATAGTATGTTATGCCAATTGAGTTCCTTACCAATAGTTCTTAAAAGAGCATAATGCTCTTTATATAATCACTGAAATTATAAAAGTGGGATTTTCAATATCTCAACATGAGAGAAGAATTTTGATAATGCTCCTTTTTGTAATTGGATACATTTACATTTAATTCTGAATGGAAATGAAATGAGAAGACCTATGATTTTGCACATCTAAACTTCACAAAACAGTCAAAAGTACTATAAACAGGATTTTTTTTTTCTTTGTCTTACAAAAATACTTACAGATGAAAGGTAGTCTTGACAGAGGTCTAAAGAAATACCAACAAAAATATTTGGCTAATGTGGTGGTTATGCTGTGTGTCAATTTGGCTGGGCCTGGTTGAGTGGCGGGGCAGCTGGTGGTAGTTATTCTGCATGATGAGACTGGCAATCACCTCCCTGGTGGAATCTACCACAGACAGCTGAGTAGCTGCTTTTGCAATGTGGTCTGCTTTCTGTATGTAAGGAGAAGCCTGGAGAATGGTTTTGAGCTTATTGCACTCTTGGACCCTGTATGTAGCTCTGTTGTTGTTCAGCAGCCTGCCATGCTCTGCCAACCTTGAGATTAATGGCCTGCTCTGTGGTTTGGTAACATCGGGACTGTGCCGTTTCACTTGTTGACCTTGTGTTTGTCAGCCTCAGTAGCTACCAGCTGCCTGAGTGGAGAGATGACTCTAGCTTCAGTTGGCTTGGACCAAGAGGCAGAGCTGAAGCCCAAGGTCGAGGGGCTTTCACACAGCACTTATACCCTGGCACTTGGAATTTGGACTTCTAGTCTCCTGGAATATAAGAGAATAAACTCCTCTTCATTAAGGCCATCACATTCGTGTATATTCTTGTCAGAGTGGCACTAGATAACCAGAACAGCTAGTTATCTACATATTTTAATACAAAATAATTGAATTGAAAATATCTTCCATCTGGAAGAATTTTCTGGAGGAGACCAGATATACCAGCACTACTGAAAGAATAATTTATGAATTTAAAACATGAATTAGAGATAAAAGTCAATTGAAAGTACCATTAATTTCCAAAAATTTAATTATAAATAGCATCTTAGAATAAAATTACTAATAGCATTATGAAAAAAATATAACTGACTACAAATTACCTCATCTCCAGAGAAGAGCTACTGTCCTTAGTAAGTACTTGATATATGGCAGTTACTTGGGTGTTATGAAGTTTGGCTATGCCATGGTGTGTGTGTGTGAGTGTGTGTGTTTTGTTAAACAAGAGTGGATGCTTCTCTACCTAAAAACTGTGAGTCTCTCTTTTTCTCTGGAACAGCAATCTCAGTCATGTTATTAGTATTTCCATTCCCATGCTATCAAGCAGAGTCTGCAGTGTAGTCTCCAAGAAACCACTCCTGCAGAAACAGCTGCCACGCAGCTTTTTTCTACTCCTAAGGTCAGTGAGCACCTGGGAGACAATTTAAGGGGATACCTTTCCATCAGAATGAGTGTGAAGAAGAGAGTTATTCTTTACCACATTTTAATTTCCACACTTTTCATTGTAGATAGCTTTGGTATTGAACTGTGCCTTTTTGATCTAGTTCTGAAACCTGAGAAAATGTCATTTCTCTCTTGACACTCCTTTTAAGCTTGAATTTTGAATCTCCTATTAAATTCTCTTTCAATTTCAGATAACTTTTTGGTAATATTTTCCTACAGATGATACTAAAACAAAGACAGAAACCTTCTACAAACCTTCATTCTTCCCAGGAGAGTCAAGAATAGGAGAAGGACATGAAATAGTGTGGCTAATTATTTCCATGAACAACTGTCTCTTTTTCCATGAGACAAGAAGAATTGGACGGTGCCCAGCTATTATTACTTAATGTTTTGATCAAGGATTCCACAGAAGAATTTTGATCAAAAAGGGGAGGGAGGATGCAAAACATAATTTAAAATTCTCATAAAATTCTCATTTCTAGAGATATGGAAGGAGGATGAACTCCTGAAACTATTGCCCTGAAATAATCTTTAAATCATGAACAAAATTAGCTCCTCAAGTCATCTTAACACTAAATAATAGTTTAGCTTAACTCATAATAAAGTCTGCCTTGAGAATTATGCTCTTTTAAGAACTATTGATAAGGGGTCAAGTTGATAACAACAATTCAAATGATTAAATAGGAACTTTAGAGGGGAATGAGTTTATGTTCATGAGGGAGGAACAACTAAGAAAAAGAGAGTAAGTGTGGTTGCAACTCAAAGAATGTAATCAATGTCACTAAATTGTACATGTGTAAACTATTGAATTAGTATACTTTGCTATATACTCAAATATAACAAAATGGTATTTTATATATACATATTGTTGTTGTTGTTGTGTGCCGTCGAGTCGGCCCCGACTCATAGCAACCCCTCCTTGGGTTTCCGAGGCAGTATCACTACGGAAGTAGGATTGCCCAACCTTCCTTCCGAGGAGTGGCTGGTGGGTTTGAACCGCCAGCCTTCTGGTTAGCAGTCAAGTGCTTTAGCCACTATGCTACCAGAGCTCCTATATTTTGCTATATACTCAAATATAACAAAATGATATTATATATATTATATATATATATAATTCTTCCCCTGCTTCCTTATCTTCCCATCAATTTTTATGTGGAAAAAAGAGGGCAGAGAAAGAGGCTAAAGCTTTTCTGATTCTCATAGTGGTGCTCTACACGGTCTGTAGTCTGGGTACTAGCATTTTTCTGACTCGTAGACATGAAAGATGGAATATTTCCTGAGGAAATATGGAGGTGGAAGTGTCTGAAAGGCTGATATATCTTGAGTGGCTGGCTGATTAATTAAAGCTCTAGCCATTCCTTTGAAAGCAACTTTTACAAATGACATAAATGATTGCCAGACGCCTAGCTTATTAGTTCTAGGCCATCTGTGCCTCCAGATCTCTTGGAGGAGTACTTCAGCCCACCTTTTCAGTATTCTGAGCTCTGTGCTATGATAAATAGTTCTAATATTCTATTAAAGATATACTCCCACTCCTCACTTATCAGCATGGTTAGGTTCCAAAAACCATATCATTAAGTAAAAATTAGCATTATGTGAAAATAAGGAATGACAGTGTCAGATCATAAAATAGAAAGACTACATCATTATGCAATTGCCAAATTACATCATCACATAACTGTCAGACCACCGAGCAGAACTGACACATAACAATAACCATCCCAGCCAGCGTTATTCTCACCTCACAACTTCGTGATCATTATTGCCAGACATACATCATTAATATACAAAGTAGTCAGTAGATTTCTTATTATTGCCAGACATGTGGTCTGCTTTCTGTATCTAAGGAGAAGCCTGGGGAATGGTTTTGAGCTTATGGCACTCTTAGACCCTGTACGTAGCTGTGTTGTTCATTGTTCAATAACAAGACAGTTGATGAGTCAAGAGAAAGTGAATTTTTCTCTGGTCTCTCTTCAGTCCTGATCTTATCTGTAACATTTTATTTCATTCCTTTTTTTGGCCACCATCTTAACATTTTCCAGAGATGAACTTATATTATATACGCATATTAGTATATCTGTTTAACTTTTTACTTTATAATTTTCACTCAAAAATATATGCTGAACATTTTTAGAGAACTTCTTAACTGGAAGTAGAGATATTACAAAATGCTATGAGTAGAAAGGAGTTAGGTGCAGGTGAGGTGTGAGGTAAATTCTATAGAGTATGAGTGTGTTATCTGTTTTGAAAAAATGGAATAGGAAGTGTTTTGAACGGAATAGATGGAAAGAACAGAATGTACGCAGGCCAAGATAAAATGATAATGACGTTTCAGCCTTAGGTTAGGACAATGGAATGGTGACAGGGAAGGATTGTTATTATATTCAGAGTGAAAGGAGGGCTGGAACTGGGGACATCTCTGTGTATCATAGTAATGTCAATGGGAATGGGAGACGGGGAATTGAGAGGATGATATAATGGGACATCCGCCTCTGTATTTTGGGCCTATATAACTAGATTGGCTTTGAAATGAGTAATCAGATTACTAATGTTATAACATAATAATAATAATAAATAAATAAATAAATACCTAAGACACTTGAGTGCCAACCAGAAGGCTGGCAGTTCAAACCTACCAGCCACTCCTTGGAAGGAAGATTGGGCAATCTACTTCAGTAGTGTTAACACCTTAGAAACCCAAGGAAGAGTCACTATTAGTTGGATCTGATTTGAGGGCAGTGAGTTCTTTTTTTTCTTTCTTTCTTTCTTTCCAATTAAACATCAATAAGTGAATTTCTAAAACTTTGGGATATCTTACATTTTTAGGATACTCTAGTTATGATGGGACTTCATTGCCATTAGAAACTTATTTATGCAATAAATGAGAAAATGCCAATGGGTCAAAACCAGTTAAGTAATAAGAAAATAAATAGGAACATACAGTTTGTTCAAAGACATAAATAAGACATCAAAAATGATGTACCAACAACAGGTGGGCATTGAAACTAAGTCAGCCTCCTCCCACGATTAGTCTCTCGGGGGAGAAAATCCTAAATATAGTGAGCTGTCTGCAACACACAGTGCAGAAATGGATGCTAGCCATATCATGACTGAGTCAGTGAAGTGATTATGGTTGTCTGGTTTCAATGTTCTCTAAAATGTGAACTTCAGGCAAAACAAGGAATGCTATTGCTCATAAGGTAGCTTGAAGTGTCTGGCTTCAGAGAGAGGTACCATGAGATCTGGTATAGTTGAGCTCATCACAAGCTCTGCATAATTTCATACTTTAACTTTGCGGTATAAAACATTCTACTTTTTGTAAAATGTAACCAACTTAAAAGTTTTAGTTTTTTTTTTTTTTGCATTCTGTATGAGTTATGCAAGCCCTTATCTTTATTTTCCACTATAAAATGGGGGAAAAACAAGGGGTTTTACCAAATTTCAGGATTGGGAGTATCAATTGAAATGTTTCAAAGTATCTATTAATTGATATTTGACATGTAAATGTAATAAATTAACATAAACAATTGTAACATCTCTCAAATATTATAAGAGAAAATAACACTCTGGAAACAAAATACCATTAGATTAGACATAAAGACTTTCCCCCAAAGTTATGTTGGGTATTGTTGTCTTCCACTCCCAATAACTTTTTTTTTTAAAGTCAATGAATAGCTTCTCAAATTTAGCATAAAGGTAAGCCCAAGAGTTTGTCCTTCTTTTAGACTTATTACTATTGTTTTTTGACATTATGTTTCATATTCACTGACACACATTTGCACAGACTTATAAATTTATCTGCCCGGCAATATTCAATATGTTTTCAACAGTTGTGAATTAGAAAATGCAAGCTCACTTAGATATAAGTATATACGCAACTGGGCAGTGTTTTGTTCTGTTGTACATAGGATTGATAGAAGTCAGACCCAACTCAATGGCACTGAACAACAATAACAACACGTAAGTGTGAATTTATTTCCATGCAATTTTATCACCTGTGCAGATGGGTATATCCACCACCAGAGTCAAAAGACAGAACAGTTTCATCATCACAAGGATTCCTCTGTTTTACAATGAACCCTAGCTTGCTTCTGTCTCTCCCATTTGTACCCCTAAACACTAATCTGTTCTCGACTTGTATAATTTTTGACATTTCAAAAAAAATGCTTTATGAATGTAATCATACAGTATGAGATCTTTTGAGATTGGTTTGTTTCACTCAGGATTATTTCCTTGAAATCTATCCAAGTTTTTGTATATATTAATAATTCACTCATTTTTATTGCAGATCAGTATTCAATGATATGGAGGCATCACATTTTGCTTAACCATTCACCCACTGATGGACTTTTGGATCATTCCGACTTTGGGCCAATTACAAATAAAGCTGTTATGAATGTTTATGAACAGTTTCTGCATGAACATAAATTTTCATTTCTCTAAAATAAATACCCAACAGTGCAGACACTGGATCCTGCAGTAATTATATGTGTAGTTTTATAAGAAATTACCTAACTATGTTCCAGAATGGCTGTAATATTTTACGTTCCCACAAACAATGTATGAATAACTGTGTTTTTCACATTACCATCAACATTTGGTGCTGTCAATATTTTTATTTTAGCCATTGTGATATCTGTGTTATGATATTTCCTTGTAGTTGCAAATGCATTTAAAAATAAAATTCAAATTAATATCTGCTATTTTTCAGTAAGGAGTTCTGGTGGGATAGTGGTGAAAGGATTTGGCTGCTAACCAAAAAGCTGGCAGTTTGAACCCACCGGCTGCTCAGTGGGAGAAAGAAGAGGCAATCTGCTTCTGTAAAGATTTCCAAAACTCCGAACTACAAACTCAGTGCTGTTGAGTTGATTCCAACTCAGTGAACTCCACTGGATTTTCAAGGATGTAACTATTGAATCTTTCTGTAAAGATTTACAGCCTTAGAAACCCTATAGCATTATACTCTGTCCTACAGGGTTGTTATGAGTCAGACTCAACAACAGTGGGTTTGGTTTTCTGGTTTTATGGCTCAGATTCTCTTGATATATATATATATATATATATATATATATATATATATATATATATATATATATATATATATATATATATAATTTCTGCACTGCAATGTTACTTATTTAAAGTAAAGTATGTGTGAGAACATAGGCCAATAGAACATTTACTCATTTATTAGGTTCTCTAGGTACAGGACTAGAGACTGGGAATGTAGGGATGAAGATACAAACTATCTCCCAAGACATTAACAGTAATTAATGTCTGACCACAGATGTTTAAAGACATCTTTACATAAGCATATTTAAGTTTTCAGTGAAAAAATTTTTCAGAAGTAGATGAATCTGTCTTTCTTCCAAGTCTGTCTTAGTTTGGAAGCTCCACTAAAACTGGTCCTCAATGGGTGACTCTGTTGGTATTTTAAATACCAGTGTCATAGCTTCCAGCCTTACAGCAACATGCAAACCACCACAGTATGATAAACTGACAGATGAGTGGGTAAGGAGTCCCTGGGTGGTGTAAATGTGAACACTTTTGGTTAGTAATTAAAAGCTTGGAGTTTCAGGTCCACCCAGAGATACCTAGGAAGATAGGCCTGGTGAGCCACTTCCACAAAAATAACCACTGAAAACTCTCTGGAGCACATTTCTACTTTGACACACATAGAGTCACCATGAGTTGGAAATGGCTTGATGGCAACTGGTTTGTTTTAATGGCTAATAATATTGAGTATTTTTTCATGTGCTTATTTGCAGCATAGGGCCTAATGCATTTGACTGCTAACCAGAAGGCTGGCAGTTCAAACCCACCAGCCACTCCTGGGAAGGAAGATTGGGCAATCTACTTCCGTAGTGACACCACCTTAGAAACCCAAAGAGGGTTCATTTTGAGTTGGATCCAACCTGATGGCAGTGAGTTTGTTTGTTTTTATTTAGCATCTGTATATCCTCTTTGGTGAATTGTCTATTCCTGTCTTTTGCCCATTTTCCAATTGGGGTTTTTGTTTTTTACCATTGAATTTTGAGATTTTATATATTCCAGATGCTAGTTCTTTCTCAGGTGTATGGCTTGCAAATATTTTCTCTTTTTGTAGCATATCTTTTGTACTTTTAAGAGGATTTTTTTTTCAGAGCAACAGTTTTTAATTTCAATGAGGTCTATTCTATTAATTTTTCTTTTCATAGATTGTGCTTTTTCTGTTAAGTAAGAATTCATTCCCTAGCCTTAGATCCTAAAGTTTTTTTTTTTTCCTATTTTTTTAAACAAATGTTTATAGGTTATATTTTATATTTGTCTGTAATCTATTTTGAGTTAATTTTTGTAAGGTCTGAGGAATAAGTTAAGGTTCAATTTTGCCTCTGGATGTTCAATTTCTCCAAAACCATTTGTTGAAATGGCTACCCTCCCTCCATTAAATTGCTTTCAAACTTTTGTCAAATATCTCATGAGCTTATTTGTGTGGGTCTATGTCTGTCTTCTTCATTCTGCTCCACTAATAGGTGTCACCCTCCTTCAGTCCCACACTCTCTTGATCTTTATTATAGGATTTAATCCTGGGTAGAATGCTTCATCCAACTTTGTTCTTGTTTAAAAAGAGCATGCTAGTTACTCTAGGGCCTATATCTTTCTATATA